>NW_027225571.1:2102500-2400000 GCF_038994185.2 Dermacentor albipictus | reverse complement strand
AACGTAGAAATTAAAGGTATTCCAAAGACTGAAGGAGGAAGCTGCCTAACAATTATCCAGGCTTTGGGTGACAAGATTGGGTGCCCTGTCACTGCTGGTGACATTGACATTGTTCACCGCGTGCCTGCCAAACAAGGAACCAACATTATCGCGCGGTTCTGCTCACGAACAAAGAAGGCTGACTTTGCTTCCAAAGCGCGTAAAGCAAGACTCACAACAACTACAGTAGGGCTATCACATAAACCACCCACTTCCATTTTTGTTAATGATCACCTCACACCCGATAATAAGCGGCTTTTTGCGCAGGCGCTAGAGCTGAAGAAGTCCAAAGGATGGAAATTTCTATGGACCGATAACTGTGCCATTAAGGCAAGAAAGTCGGAGAACAGCCGTGTTCATCGCATATGTAGTGTAAATGATCTGTCAATATTCAAATAAGTTCTTCCTTGCTTACACTAACGTCTAATTCATCATGGCTGACTCAGTTTTTACTCTTGACGAAGCGAAAGCTCTCATTGAGGAAAAACAACCCACTTTATCCTTAATACATTGGAACATCCGCAGTATTCGTAGGCATCACGATGATCTCATCGCTCTTCTTTGCAGTCTTGATCATGCATTCTCTTTCGTATGCTTATCTGAAACGTGGTTATCTTCTCATGACGGGAATCTATACGGTCTTTCAGGCTACACTCCTGAATATTGTCATCGTGAAGGTTATCGTAGTGGCGGTTCGGCCATTTTAGTAAAATCTTCATTGTCATATAAACGTCGCCATGATCTTTTTTTTCGTCATTGCCTCTGTGAATCAGTATGGCTAGAAGTAGAGAGTAATAACCTGCAGCTGCCTACCAAACGTAACATCATAATTGCATGCATTTATCGCTCACCTTCTTCCTCTTACATCGAATTTTGTAAAGAATTGGAGCAGTTACTAAACACAGTCACTGATGAAAACAAGGATATTGTGATATGTGGCGACATTAACATCAACATTATCAGCCCTGACAGTCAATGTTGCTCTGAGTACTTACGTACTTATCTTAGCTGCGGTCTCTCCTCACATATTACAGCTCCAACGAGGTGTGAAATAGGCGGACCTAATACTTTAATTGACCATGTACTGTCTAGCATACCTACTGATCTTAGCACAGCTGGAATAGTGGAATATGCCGTAACAGACCATTACCCTATATTTTTTTGCATAGGTTCCGTAACGCCTTCTCAACCAGTAAAATATGTCAGGACTTTCTTTGATTCTAATAAATTCACTGGTATGATTCGTGCAATTGACTGGGCTGACGTGCTTGAAGAGCAATGTGGCGAAAGGGCTTTTGAATCTTTTTTCGCAAAAATATCTGAATGCTCTAACTTATGCACAAGTAACACTACGGTGACACGTTGGTTTAGCTCACCAAGAAAGCCTTGGATTAGTGATTCTTTATTGCGGTCCATTAAAAAAAGAGATAATCTTCGTAAGAAACTTAAAGTCCAGCCATTCAATAATGCGTTGCGATTGCGCTTCCACACATATTCAAATGTTCTAACAGCCACTTTAAAAAATGTCAAGCGTAATTACTACGAAAATAAAATTAGAAAAAATGGAAGTGATACCAGACGAAACTGGCAGGTTATTAAAGAATTCTTAAACATCAGTACAACTAAAAATCGCATATCGTGTATGAACCACAATTCTGCTAATATTACTGACCCTCAAGAAATAGCTAACGTTTTCAGTGACCATTTTAGTATTGCAGACGGTAGTCAGCCTGATTCAACGTTGCTTAGTTTTCCGCGCTGTTCTCATTCATTTTACCTGTTCCCCACAACATCTCTGGAAGTATGTAACACTATTAATTCTCTTAAAACAACCGGTCCGGGCCTCGACTTGATACGTCCCTCTAGCATTAAGCTTGTGTCTAACGAAATCTCACCTGCGTTAGCACATATAGTAAATAGACTATTTATAGATGGCATCTTTCCTAACCGCCTCAAGACAGGTAAAATAATCCCAGTATTTAAAAAAGGTGACCATAAATGCACAAGTAATTATCGTCCTATCTGAATTTTGTCTTTCTTTAGTAAGGTCATCGAAAAACTTATACATTATCGCTTAACTAAATACTTATCCAAATTTAATCTTTTAACTCCTGATCAATTTGGTTTTCGTGACAATTTTTCAACTGAATTAGCGCTTATTACATTTACTGAGAGGGTCAAATTAGCCATCGATCAAGGCCTCTTAGTTGGTGCTCTCTTTATTGATTTCACGAAGGCGTTTGATACAATTAACCATCGTATTCTTTTAAGTAAACTTGAATCATATAGCATTTCTAGACCGCCTTTACAAATAATTCGGAACTACCTAATTAACCGACAATATATAGTCGAATTTAATGGTGTCTTGTCCTCTTCAAAAACTGTAAATACAGGTGTCCCCCAGGGATCAATACTTGGGCCACTTTTATTTCTCATATTCATTAATGACTTGCCAGACATATTAACACATGCGCACTGCCTTCTTTACGCTGATGACACCACCATTTTGGCATCTGATAAAAATTTATTTGCATTGCAGGATAAACTTAACGCTGACCTAACGAATGTTCATTCATGGTGTGTAAAAAACAAGCTAACCATTAACCCATCTAAGACAACATTTATGGTATTCCATTCTTCAAAATCTTTGCACATTGATTCTATTGTAGTGTCTCTAAATAATAATGTATTTGCAAGATCCACGTCTACCAAATTTCTTGGTGTAGTACTAGATGAAAGCCTAAAGTTCCAGTGTCATATTCAATCACTTATTAAAAAAATCTCATTTGGTATTCACATCATAATAAAAACTCGCTCTTTTTTCCAGCAAACCATTCTCATGTCTTTATATTACGCGTATATACACAGTCATCTCTCATACTGCCTGTCATCTTGGGGTAATACATATACCACACATCTTCATCAGTTAGAAGTTTTGCAAAAGCAGGCATTACGATTAATTGTATTCCAATCGCATACATCTCCCTCTGCTCCAATATTCCGTTCCCTAAATGTTTTACCTTTACGCATGTTATTCAATCATAAGCTGTCGCTACTTATGTTTCGTCTTATAAATACCCAGTTTAATATTCCAGGTTTTAGTCGCTCTAGCCTCATCAATTATAACAACACAAGATTTTCAGCTCAACTCAATCTTCTTCTTCCAAAAGCAAAAACTAACTATGGGAAATTTACCGTCGCGTTTTCAGGCGTTTCTGTTTGGAATTCTATACCATCTGACATGAAGACATCTACATTATTATCATTCAAACGTAGAACGAAGGAGCATTTCATGAACACTTTATCTGACGCGTAGCATAATTTAACAAACATAGAATTAATTAGTATGTTGTTCACTTTACCATTACGCAATATACTTTTCAATTACCGAGTTACTAAATTTTGCCTTAATTGATACTTCTCCTCGTTGTTAGTTTTACGTGCCATTTATCCTCGTTTTAATTGTTGCATGTTATTTTTAAGATTTCTTCAATTATTTTTTCTTTTTAACTCTGTGAATATACCTATGATATTGTTAACAGATTTTTTTCCTATCTTATCGTTTATTTCCGATGTAGAAACTGTATAATATATGACATGACTCACTGTTTGCCACGATCCTACTATCCCCTTTTCATGTTTTGTTAGGAGGTCCCCCCGACAGTTGTTACTTCGGGACCTCCGAATGTGTACTTATACCCATCTTGTATTTCTTTTGTCAAAAATAAATATTGATTGATTGATTGATTGATTGATTGATTGATTGATTGATTGATTGAAGTCGTGCCACCTGTGTCAGCGGCGACACCAGCAAGGGAGCGTCACATCGAGCCTTACTCGTAGCCGCTCGTCATGGTCCTTTGAAGGAGCAGTGATCTGTGTGAGCAGTGATCTTTGCGCATGCGCAGTACGATCGCCCCTAGTTCCTGCGTACGCAAGCCGCTTGCGTCCCCTAAACTAAAACTCTCTATTAGCAGCTGATGCCGCGAGCTAGCCCCACCTAAAGGCACCCTGCTCTCCCTACCCCCCCCCCCTCGGAAGCGCAGATGAGATAACCCACGTGTCTGCGGATCGATGCCGTGGCAGCCGGCAACTCAGCGCATGCGCAGCCTGTCTCCCCTCCACTCCTCCTCCGCTTTCCGCCTCATGGTTCCGCTGCTCCTCCTCATGCGCTTTCCTCCTCCTCTCTTCACGATCGGCTTTCTTTCATCTCCCGCTGCGCTCATCGTTCGCTTTCATACTTCCCGGCGCTCGTTGGATCGATTACGCCGACCACGCGGACGCC
Source organism: Dermacentor albipictus (assembly GCF_038994185.2). Lineage (NCBI taxonomy): Eukaryota > Metazoa > Arthropoda > Arachnida > Ixodida > Ixodidae > Dermacentor > Dermacentor albipictus. The sequence goes on along the minus strand of NW_027225571.1, from coordinate 2,395,676 downwards.
GTCGATGCTTTCCGCAGGAACGGGCTTTTAAGAGCTGCGCTCTAAAAACAACCCGGATGTCAGAAAATGCGTAATCACTCACTCAATCGCTAACGACACACTTTTCGCGCGTGACACAAAAATCTGGCACAAAGAGTTATCGTAATTTTCGTTCAAGCTTATAAACGAGCAAGGTTCCAGTACCTATGAGGCAGCTAAACATGCTAAGATTTTCTGATCGCACGTGAGAATGGTCGCCACAGTTCACGCATGAAAATATCAGAGCATTGAGTTTTGGTTTGTTCCTCATTGCTCCTCAGGTTGCACGTTAATCTGAATCACGTTCTGGGAACAAGAAATGTAAATAATTATTATGTTTAAAAACAGCAGAAGCAACAGAGTCATAAAGCCAGCTCATTTTACTGTTACGGCAGCATTGCTCCAAACTTGGCAAGACGTGCTCTGTGATGCATAGCAAGGAGGAGTTGTTTTTTCGCCTGTGGTTTCATGCTGCATTCAAGATTGCTTTAAGTCTAGCGATAAGGCTCTTAATAAGTGTAAGTGAATAAGTACACGTCTTCAAAAGACCAAAGTAGAGCCCGAAATAGAAAATCTGAAAGAATGCGCCTACTCTAGCTACACAGCAATTGCACACATTTGAGCAGGTTACTCGGAGAAAGAAAGAAAGACCGACCACACAACTAGGATCTTCAGGAAGGGAAACGAATGGAAATTCTGGGAATTTACGTGCCAAAACCGCGATTTGATTATGTTGCACACCGCAGTGTAGGGGACTTTGGATTAATTTTGACCCCCAAGGGCTCTTTAACGTGCCCCAATCAACGGGACGCTGGAGTTTTTGCATTTCGCCCCCATTGAAATAAGGACGTCGCGGCCGGGATTTGATCCCGCGACCTCATGCTTAGCAGCGCAACACCATCGCCGCTAAGCCACCACGGCGGGTCCGAGGAAAGAAACAGCGTGAATCCTTCAGGACTGGGCCACTCTAATTTTGTGCCGGTGAGTGCTCGGCTTGGTCTTCGTGTTTGTCTCATCGTGCAGGGGCGATGAATAGGGTGCTATTCTTCCATGACTCAGCAGCAAGAGGAATGCCGTGACTGGCTCACAAGTATTATTTTGTACACATGTGATTCTTGGATAAGAAGCGGCCGATTGAAACGCAGCAGCCACAAATTTTTTGCTGCTTCATTACTCGCAGTATATAGTAACAAGCAGTAGATTGGGTTATTCGTGCTTTCAAACTTCTGCAACGAGTGTTACTAACATTCACTGCTCTCGTAAAGGTGTGTTAGAGTACATTCGGAAAAAAAATTTGTTGTTAAGTAGCACTTGTCACGCACTGCCTAAGTAACGCTCTCAATGAGAAATAACTGGCAATAGCAGAAATTAAGTCAACATCTTTTATCTCAGTGTTTAACCTAAATGTTCAGAACTCTGGTTCAATCTGCGATTGTGTTTTGCTTGCTGTAGGCGTTAAAGACTTCTTCACAAAACTATTTCTTTGTTTGTTCTTTCTGCCACTGGAAACCGTATGCAACAGTGAGACACCCATAAACTATATTCGCTAAGCCCAAATGTCTAAAGGTGCGCTCGGTGATTGATGGCATGATGGTAAAAAGCAATAGTCACAAGTGTAAGTCCGACTAGAAGTCTGTAGTTCATCCTGGTTCCTCTTACACACTCTTTTCTTTTTTTCTCCTAACTCGTACTTCACTTTGAAAGCTTTGCAGTGATATGCCGTTGGGCAGCTGTTTAAAGGGAAGCCAACGAATTCTATCATTCATCTGAGCGATCACTTTATGAAGTGTTTTATTTCACCCAGCGCCCAGGGTATATAATTAATTACATTATATCGTTTAAACCAACCAGTTCAAAACGCGTTACATGCGTTGTGGCTTCCGTACTGCAGTGACATCAAGGCAACCAGATGTGGTGGCCACATGGTACTGCTAACACTAGACGCGTACGAAGGCGAGCTCGATGTCGGGGACACCGGCAGCATTGCGGCCGTTAATTGCCCCGAAAGTCTAACGCTAAATTCTCACTGGGAAAAAATAAACGAGTCACAGGGAAGAGCACGAAGGTGAGGAATAAACTCTGCTCGCGGAGAAGACACAATAGAGAGTTTTAGCCCAGCGTTGACAGTCTCCTGCGCACGAACCGGTGTGTATGCTATATATAGAAATTTGCGACATCTGCTAAGCGAGATCGTTCGTGCGTGTGCTCACAACGCGCATGCCAGCACCGGAACGCAGGGCGCTTCGCTCGCTGAACTGTAGAATTGATCGCAGCGTGATAGCACGTCCACTTGGCTTTTTCATCGTTTCGCAGCCAAGCTGCCGCAGTGTCACTCGCGTTACCGAGAAGGCGCGCTTATGAAAATCGCCAAAAGCAGCACCGTTTCCCTGCAGCGCCTCAGCGCGTGAAATATGAGAGGAGCGCGCAAGGCGATGCTCTGCTTGAGCTTTCCAACGAGGAGAACCCCTAGAACAGGCGGCAATGAGAAGAAGCGTCGACTTGGGTGCAAGGGCATGGTGGCAGTATCGGAGATGTACACCCAGCCACAAAAGTTTACGGACCACGGGATCTCGGGAAAACGTTAAATTCCCGAGCAGCATGTAGCAGTAGCCACTAAAACTGTATATGACAATGTTGTTAGCATATTCTAGTCAAGGCCCGAAATGCCAATACCATGCTGCGTTGTGAGGTTGCGGAGACGTTCATCTTTTTTCTCAGATTTCATGGTCCGTAATATTTTGTGGCCGGGTGCACGTCTGCGTGGCGTGTACGGTACCGGATGAAATAACCGCCGTATGGTGTCGGTTGCGGCGCAAAGCCGCGTGAAATTGCCTGGTTTTATACTTTTAAACTTGAAGGATCATACAATATGGTTGAAAAAAAATTAATATATTGGCAGTGATGCGTGTAGTCACTGCTTTTTTATTTTTTGAGATATTCTGCTGCTGGGCACGCTGCATTAAATGCTGCCGACTTGCCGTATGAACTGCATCTACATGTAGGGCATAACTATACAGGGCGCATGCATATATACCGCGTGTCCCAGTCAACTTGGACCAAGATTTTGAATGTATCCAAGAGCTCTAGAGAAATCGTATACCGACTGCATAGTAGCCGTAGTCGTATGTACTTACGGCCAGAATTTTTTAAATCACGAAGTATTGCTTACTTAATTACTTTAATTGTGGAGTTTCTTTATTTTTGCTTGAATCGCAAACATATCAATTACAATGTTGCAATTATATATATCTATATATATATGCGTTTGTGTGTGTGTGTGTGTGTGTGCGTGCGTGTGTGTGTGTGTGTGTGTGTGTGTGTGTGTGTGTGTGTGTGTGTGTGTGTGTGTGTGTGTGTGTGTACGGTAACGCGACTATTGCTCTAGCGCAGTGTCGATGAAAACGCCTTGATCTGGCACGCGCTCATGACTGTATGGTTCATCGCTTCATCGTCGTATATACATATATATATATATATAAATATATATATATATATATATATATATATATATATATATATATATATATATATATATATATATATATATATATATATATATATATATATATATATATACATACATATATATATGTATGTGTGTCGAAACATTTATTGGAATGAGGTCCGGAGGCTCGACTTCTTAAGTCAAGGCGGGCCGCTCCCACGTTGGCACTGTCAGGCCAAGCCTTTCAGCGACATCATGGGCCCTCTGGACGGCCCTTAGTTGGTCCTGAAACAATCGGCTTTGAATCCTTTTCTCCCACTGTGTCCATTCTTCGACGAGGTTGGGGAGAGTCGCGGGGCACCCCGCCAGCATATGTCTGATTCCAATGATGCCATTACAATCGTTGCAGTCCATCCTAATCTCCCTCTCTGGATATATTTTATTAATGGTGTACGGTGTGGGATATGTACATGTTTGCAATAAGCGCAGTGAGACTGCCTGAGCCCTGTTCAGTTTTGAATGTGGCAGTGGGAATTGCCTGCGTCCTAAATAGCAGTGTTTGGTAATGTCATTCTATGTTATTAAATAATCCCTAGATTCCCTGACTTGATGGTGAACGGCTCGGTTGTGACTGTCACAGTTAGCAAGTCCTCTTGCCAAGTCATGAGCGACCTCATTGAGGTTTATCCGAGTCTGGTCCACTTTTCCCGTATGCGCAGGAAACCATCGAATTTCAGTTCTCATAATCCCAATGTTTTCAAAAAGTTTCGCTGCAACACCAGCTACGTAGCCGTTATCAAAACACTTTATAGCGGATTTCGAATCACTGTAAATGCAGGCACACTTATTACTCCTGATGGCTAGAGCAATTGCCACTTGTTCCGCCATTATGGGGTCCTTGGTAAAAATAGTGATAGCATCTTGCACCTTCCCTTGATAATTTGAGACAATGGCCGTATATGCTTCTTTACCTTTCACCCAGGCTGCATCAACTACAGCTGCCAATTGGCTCTGCTGTTCTATTTCCTGCAAGAGTGCTTTAGCTCTTGCCTTTCTCCTTTCGACATTATATTCTGGATGCATGTGTCTGGGGAGAGGGTTGGTTCTGATCTTGTTCCTAACGTCAGTCCTTAATTCTACTTCAGCCTCTATTGGGCTCCTTGATGTATTAAGTTCTGCACCTATTGCCTGTAATATGTTCCTGCCAGTTCGTGATTTTGTCAATCTTTCGTGTTGCACTAGCTGTTGAGCCTCAGCGATTTCTTCCATTGTGTTGTGCACCTCTAGACTCATGAGTTTGCCAGTTGCAGCATTACTGGGTATCCGTAGGCCTACTTTAACGAGCTTCCTGAGCATCACATTAAGTTTGTTAAGTTCTCCCTGCTTCCATTTGAATAATCCAGCCACAATAATCCAGTCACTTGGCACAGCGGAGGCAGCACGGACAATCGACATAATCGCTGCACCTGCTATCTTTGCAGGTTGGCATTTTTCGTACAGTATTTCTTTCAACGCAAAATATTTCTGTTACGCTGCCTTGACTGCTGCCAAGTTCCTAGCATTTTTTATTTTCTCCTAACAATTTACCTGTGTTGTACCATGGCTGATGCTGCTCGGTTCCAGGAGGAGCTAAGAAAGGAAATGAATGACTTTAAGGCAAGGTTGGAGCGTGAATTACGCAAAGAAATTCGCGAACTTAAGTCAAGTTTCGAATTCTTCAACTTGGAATTTGAGAAAGTAAAGAAGGAACGTGACGAGCTTGTGCAAGAAAACAGATCTCTCAAAAAAAACTAATGAAAAGCTTGTTTTGGACTGCGAGGCCCTTGAGGGGCGGGCGTTTCAGCTTGAGCAACGCATGACTGCCTCCGAGCAGTACTCCAGAAAATGTAACCTCGAGGTGAAGGGTTTGCCTTTCACTCAGGGTGAAAGCATTCCTGACACCCTGAGTCAGATTGGTAGACTTGTTGGTGAGCCCATTTCGGAGTCAGATATTGCCGTCTGCCACCGTGTTCAAGCGAAAAACTCGAATGTTGCTCCTAACATTGTTGTCCAGTTTAAATGTCGATCTAAGCGTGACACTGTGCTCGAGAAGGCAAGAAAGCTGAAACTTTCGACGCGTGACTTTGGCCATAAGTCTAGCGAACCTGTGTTCATAAACGAGCACCTTTGCCCTGCTGTGAAACAGTTGCTCGGAATGGCAATCGCGCAAAAAAAGGCGAAAAACTGGCGCTTTGCTTGGACACGTGGTGGCAAGGTCTATGCGCGAAAAGAGGAAAAATCTCCTGTCTTGCACATGCGTAGTGCGCATGACGTAGAAAAGATTGCGTAAACTGCTTCGGTTTTCGCGAGCCTAAGCAGTCTATCTTGAATGATGAACAAGTCACCGCGAGATGTCAACAACATAATTCAAATCAACTCAGATGTATGCTTTTCTTGCCTACACCTTAACATTCGTTCAGCTAGACACAAAGAAGATGAGTTATCAGTATTTCTAGACGAATTTAGTTTCCAGTTCGACGCTATCATGCTGACTGAAACATGGTATACATGTGGCGAAGAAATTTACAAGCCGGACGGATATCAGAGCTTCTTTGTAAATCGATCCCGTAGGATGGGGGGTGGGCTTGCTATCTTGGTTAAAAATAAGTTCGACTGTGAAGTTCTTTCGGAATTTTCATTTATATGCAACGAAGTTGAATGTTTAACTTTGTTATCACAAAATTATATTTATTCCGTAGCGTACCGACCCCCTAATGCTGACATAAGTACCTTTATTGAATTTCTAGACCGCCTCTTCAGCTACGTAAGCGACAACAAGTTCAATTTAATTCTTGGGGGCGATTTTAACATTGATCTCCTGAAACGATCTCCTGCGCAGGAAGCTCTTTTACTAACTGTAAAATCGAGTGGTAATTGCATACTGACTCAGACGGCTACACGCGTTACGATGCAGACAGCCACACTTATTGATGTATTTATCTCGAACCTAAATACTAGTAGCTTACTTTCAGGTGTATTACACAGTTCTATCAGCGACCATTATCCCATTTATGTGCTCCTGAAATGTGCCGCAAATAAACAGCACAACCTATCAGCGCAGAATACTGTGCAAAATATTACTCCGTACACCCTCGCGTCCTTTTTTTCTATTCTTTCAAATCAAAACTGGGATGATGTCTTTTCTTCTGAGACTGTAGATGCGGCGTATGAGGCATTCATCACCTGTTTTAAACGCCTATACCATGATCATTTCCCTGAGAAAACTGTAAAAAAGTCCACTAGAAGTCGTAAGCCATGGATAAATCGAGATTGCCTTAGAATGATTAAAAAGAAAGACCAGTTATACAAGAAATTTATGAGGACCAAGTCTCTTGCTGATCTAGACAAGTTTAAGCAATACCGCAATAAAGTAACGTCTTTTCTCAGAAACGAAAAAAGAAACTTTCTGTACAATGAGTTTGCCAAGGAGTTCTGTGATGGTAGCGCACAAGTTTGGAAAAAAGTTAATAAATTATTAAACCGAGCACAGTCTACGTCAGTAGTTACAGAGCTTTGGTTTGAAGGTGAACGTATTGAGGGTGTTGCACTTGCAGATAAATTTAATACATTTTACAAACATATTGTAAATACCGGTCTGAGTTCAGATTTCGCTTGCAACACTATACGACGGAATAGCAATAGTATATTTTTGGAACCTACGGATGACACTGAAGTGTGCAGTACTTTTACTTCCTTTAAGAACAACAGGTCTTGTGATATAGATGGCATTCAAATCTCACCTGTAAAATTTGTCCTCGCTCTAATAGCACCAGTGTTAACTTATATTTATAACCTTGCCTTATCAAGCGGGTCCTTTCCAAAGCAGATGCAGAAATCTAAGGTAACAGTATTATATAAAAGCGGTGATAAAAATAGCATGTCAAGTTACCGACCGATTTCCATTTTACCACTTTTTTCGAAAGGGTTGGAGAAAATCATTGAAAAACGGTTAATGAAATTTCGCAATAGGTTTAAATTGTTATCAACAGCACAACATGGCTTTTTACGAGGTAAATCTACCGAATCAGCTTTATTGTCTCAAAAAGAAATTATTCTTAATGCTTTTGAAAATAAAGAATTGTGCATCGGCATCTTCATAGATTTCTCAAAGGCTTTCGATCGCCTTAATCATAATACCTTACTTAAAAAATTAGACCTTTATGGCATACGTGGCACTCCACTTGAACTACTGAAATCGTACTTGTGTCATCGTGTACAATGCGTTAAAATAGGGCCACATATATCTTCGTTTCAAACTATTACTGCTGGTGTCCCACAGGGTAGTATTTTAGGACCTCTACTTTTTATTTTATATATAAATGACCTTGTTTTTACTATTAGCCAGCCGAAATTTGTAATTTATGCTGACGATGCAAGTTTATTTTTCACAGGTAGTTCCATACAATCTCTGATTTCTGTTACTAACAATGCTCTTGATAAACTTAAGGAATGGTCTGAAGCAAACTCTTTACTCATAAACACGAAAAAAAGTAAAGCGGTTCTATTCAGTACAAGACAGTTTCCCACTCAACCTGATATACTTATATACATAGGCGATTCACGTGTCCAGTTTATTTTTCACAGGTAGTTCCATACAATCTCTGATTTCTGTTACTAACAATGCTCTTGATAAACTTAAGGAATGGTCTGAAGCAAACTCTTTACTCATAAACACGAAAAAAAGTAAAGCGGTTCTATTCAGTACAAGACAGTTTCCCACTCAACCTGATATACTTATATACATAGGCGATTCACGTGTCCAGTCCAGTAGACACTGTCAAGATTTTAGGGGTAATTTTTAGCAAGACCATGAGCTGGGACACTGAAGTTCAGTTCATTATGAGTAAGCTGGCAACGTGCACCGGAATTCTCGCAAAATTTCGGCATTTTCTGCCCGAACGCATAAAATTAATTATTTACAATGCGCTGTTTGTATCCCACCTAAATTATTGTTTCTTGGTTTGGGGTACTACCACTAAAACAAATATTAATAAAATATGTATGCTTCAAAAGAAAGCTGTACGCTACATTGCAAACGTAGACTACCTTGCTCACACTCGGGAACTGTTTGCTCGTTACCAAATTTTGCCGATTAATACCGTGTACGAATATTACTTAGCATTAAAATATAAGCGTTGTATCCAAAATAATCAGCTTAGTTTTCTTGAATTACCCTGTCTCAGTCAAAATCTTTCAGAATACTCCTTTCGCAAAAAAGAAATTTGGGACATTCTCTTCTCCCGTACAATGTACGGGCAACAGATGCTCCGACATAGCCTGCCCACTGTTTTGAATAAATTGTTGTCAAGGGGTATAATTCCTGAAACATGTTCACTTGTTGACATGAGAAGTGCATTAATTCACTAATATCTTCTTTTTGAAAGCCGCGTTCATGTATTTTTCTTTTTTTCGTATCTTGCTGCGATGTATCCTGTGTAATTTTATCTTGCTGCTATGCATTTCTGTGTGTTTTTTTTACTATTATGCTATGTTTTTTTCTGTTTATGCTTTGTTCAAACTCACGCATATACGAGATATTTTTGCCTTTGTTAAATAGCCAGAGTGTTACTATGACTTTTACACTTTGCGTTTTCGCTGTGTGCCTTGTACAGGGGGGCTCGAGCGTCCCTCAAGTGATTGAGTTCACTTTTTGCCCGGGCCTACCCGCATCGTTGATTTTTTGGCGATGTAAATAAACTTCAACTTCAACTTCAACTTCAACATAAGTGAAGTGACAGAGAGCAACGGCGTGTATTAACCTCAAAGCGCTGTCCTCTCCTAAGCCTCTGTGTCTATTGGTAATTCTCCTTAGTAACCTAATGACTTCATATGTTTTATTCGAGATATGTTGTATTGTTCTATAGTTAGCATTGTTTCCGTCTATATGATACCCAAGAACCTTGATTGTTTCAACTAGCCTGACTGCGGATCCTTCATGAGTGTATAAGCACACTCTTGGCTCATCTTCCGGAATGTAACCTCTTGGTTTGCGACCTTTTCTGCGATGTTTAATGACCAAGAGTTCTGATTTGGCTGCCGAGCATTTCAACCCCATGTCTTTCAGTGTGTTCTCTGCAACACATAAGCTTTCATGTAATCTGGTCTCTGTCTGTCCTACATTACCCTTGGCACTCCATATGGTTATGTCGTCGGCATATACCACATAATGTATACCCTCAGTTTTCTCCAGATTTCTTGCAACCTTGGACATTGCTAAATTAAATAGCATGGGTGAGAGCACAGCCCCTTGTGGAGTGCCCCTATTTCCCAAATTCTTAGGTTCTGATTTAAGCTCACCCAGCATGAGTTGTGCAATTCGATTTCTAAGAAAGTCCTTAATCATGTTAAAGAGTCTCTTACCTAACCCCATCTCCGAGAGGACGCCAAGTATCGCCTTATGCTTTATACGATCAAAAGCTTTTTCCACATCCAATCTCAAAAGAGCTTTCGTATGCGCTGGGCTAGCCTGTATAAGTTGGTGTTTGATCAGCAGCATAGCATCCTGAGTTGACAGCCCGGGACGAAAGCCGATCAAGTTGTACGGGAGGATGTCGTTCTGCTCAACGTATTTAGTGAGTCGATTTAGGATGACATATTCCATAGCTTTGCCTAGACAGGAAGTTAAGGAAATAGGACGGAGGTTGTCCAGAGTGAGTTGTTTTCCTGGCTTTGGTATGAGGATAGTATTGGCCACCCTCCATTCCTCTGAGTATACCCCTTTTCTCCAACACTCATTGAAATCTTCAGTTAGATAAGAAATTGATTCATCATCCAGATTTCTTAATATCTTGTTAGTTATTCCATCAGGTCCAGCCGCCGATCTACTATTAAGACTGTGAAGAGCCGCCCTCACTTCACTCTCAGTGGAGTCCCGGTCAACTTCTTCACATATGCCTCCCGTATATTCGGGGCTCTCGTCTTCTTCGTTTGGTTGTTTAAGTGGGAGATATTTGGCTGCGAGACTATCCATGATATCCTTCTGTGTTTTATCTTGGCTTTCCTGATGAACCAACTTAGATATAGCTGTTCTCTTGCTTGTCCTTGTTTCATTCTCGTTGAGCAAGTGCTTGAGGAGGTTCCAGCTACCTCCATGCTTGAGTCTACCATCAGCCGAATTACAGATCTCATCCCACTGTTGCTTCACGAGAGTCTTCGAGTGATCATCACTTTCTCTGTTTAATTGCGCAATTTTTTCCTTAGCCTTCTGTTAAGTCTCTGCGTTTTCCATCTCTGTAATATAGACTGTTTGGCCTCAATCAGATGCGCCAGCCTGCTGTCCATAGCCTCAATATTTTCCTCTGTCCTGATTTCTTTAGTGGCCCCTTTGACGTCCTCTCTGAGCCGGGTGACCCACGTCTGAAGGGGATCCTGCTCGGCATCTAGAGGCCCCACTTTCCTTCTGTTCGCCCTGATTTTTCTGAACTGATCCCAATCAGTGAATTTGAAGATTCTATTTTCCTGTCTCGGTATGCGTATGCTTATGTGTATGATATAATGATCGCTCCCGAGATCCATGTTTGAATTTTCCCAATTGGCTCCTCCTGAGTTGTTTACGAAAGTAAGATCTGGTGTGGAGTCCCCGCTTGTGGACGTTGTCAAGAATGGCGAGCTGCGAAACAAGATTGCCACACAGTTACGACAGGGCGACACGACGCGCACCTCTCCCTCTCCGTCGCTGCAGCTGGGAGGCGTTCAAAGAAGCGGCCTTTGCGCTGGAATCCGCCGCCTTCCACCCGCCCCATCGACATTGTGACGGAACTAGTTCGGCGTGTGTGAACAATGATTCCGGAGTTCCCCAACGCGGAGCTGATTTGACACGCATGGACAAGCTGCCGTGGGGACGACGTATTTTGGTGCGTCTCACGCTTCGGCACCCCGCCAACGCCGTCGTCGGGCATCAGAGCGCGGTTGCCTTTGTGTCTGTAAACTGATCTGCAGAGCCGCGGCGAGTTGGTGATGAGTAAACGAACAGTCGCCGCGTCGTAGTACCGGCGGATAGAGTGTATAAAAACTGTGGTTGTGCGAATGCTGAGGACACTTCTCTTGAGCAGTCATGTTAGACTGAGTCACTTCTCTCATGCAGTCATGTTGGACTGTTACTCTTTTTCTCAAGCAGTCATGTTAGACTGATTTAATTTCTGTAAATAAACCCTTTTTCCTCGTTCTCGATGAGAAGCAGTTCTTCACTTCATCAACGATCTCAGCGTAAATAAGTTGGACGACGGCATGGGCCAGCTACCTTCGAATTCATGCCGTACTCCAATCTTGGCAAAGGACCACGGACGATGGGATTGAGCCCCCAATCATGACAACTGGCTGACAGCGGTGAGATGGACTTTGCGACATGGTGCTGTATCTGCGGTGAGTGCTTGGTTTTTGCTTTGACTCTCTAGGTTTCATTTTGTGGTTGTTCTGTTTAGAACAGTAGGGAAGCTAGATTGTTGTGTGTTAGCTAGGTTGTGTTTACCTAGCTTGATTTAGAGAGCAGAATCAAGGCAGTAAAACAGCAGTCATGGAGTTAAGGACACTGCTGAGAGACGAGTTGTTGATTGTTGGTGAGGAACTGGGCCTAGATGTACGCAAGGAAATGCTCAAATCGGAATTATTGGAGCTAATTTCCAATCAGGCCAGTGAGGAAGATATTGAAATGGGAATGGAACTTCTCAAAAAGAGAGAGACACGGGAAAGAGAAAGAGAAGAACGGGACCGAGAAAGAGAAGAAAGGGACAGAGAAAAGCAAGAGAGAGAGGAACGCGATAAAGATCGCGAGTTTCAGTTAAGGAAAATGCAACTTGAACTTGAAAGCAAACGTTTGGAGCTGTCTCAAGGAAGTGAAGGCGCTCTGGGACGATCAAGTGAGGCAGAATCGTACCGCATGGACAGGCTATTGAAGCCATTTGAGGTCGGGACCGACATAGGCTTGTTCCTAAGCAATTTTGAAAGGACTTGCGAGAAGATGAACTTCGGCCCGAGTACATGCCCACAGCGGTTGCTGTCTATGTTGCCGTGTGAGGCGGCGGAAGTAATCGCCAGACTGAGTGTGCAGGATGCATATGATTATGCAAAAGTTAAGGCTAGTCTCCTGAAGAAATACCGCCTTTCAGCCGAAGCTTTTCGGCAAAGGTTTAGGAGCACAGGCAAGAAAGATAGCGAGGGCTATCCGGAGTTTGCATATAGCTTAAAGGCCAACCTAGTCGAGTGGCTTAAAAGCGCGGAAGCGTACGACAGCAGAGACATGATCATTGAATGCATGTGTTTAGAGCAGTTTTACAAAACCATCCCCCAAGCTGTGAAACTGTGGGTGCAAGACAGAGGTAATGTAAACACTGTGGAAAGGGCGGCTGAATTAGCTGAAGAGTACGCAACCCGCAGAAAGTTGAACGCCGAGGAGGGAAACTGGGACGGTCGAAATGGACCGCGGAAACCATTTCCGTTCAAAAAGGGTGCGCAAACTAGACGATCAGAACCTGTAGACATGGCGGAAAAGCCCGCAGAAAAGAGCGAGGAGAAACTTAACGGAGAAACCGCACAAAAAGAACAGAAAAGAAAATTCGAATCTGTTAGACCAATTCGCTGTTACAAATGCCACAAACTGGGACATATAGCTGTAAACTGCGAGAAGTCTAGCGTAGTTTTTTCCTACGTGGAGGAAAAAGATGAGAATATGGAACTTTTAAGTCCGTATCTCCACAACCTGCAAGTTAATGGAAAACCATGCCGAGTGCTAAGAGACAGTGCCGCCACGCTGGACATTGTCCATCCGTCTTACGTGATGGTAGATGACTTCACCGGAGAAGTAGCATGGATAAAACAGGTTGTAGAAGAACACAGCGTGTGTCTGCCCATGGCCAAAGTCAAAATCAGTGGACCATCCGGGGAGCTAGAGACTGAGGCTGCAGTTTCCAAATTTTTGTCGCTGCAGTATCCCTACATCTTTTCGAATCGTTCGAATCAGTTACTGCGTGACAGAGGGCTCAAACTGGGAGAGGGCATAGTACAGGCATTGACCCGAGGCCAAGCTCGTAAGATCGCGGCGCTTTCGGCTGAAAATGCTCAAGCTCCTCCAGCGGAAGCAGAAAAGGGGATAACTTCGATACCCGAATCCGAGCTAGGCCCGAGGGACAAAAGAACAGTTGTGGAGAGCCTGCCAGCTGACCAGCTCAATGAGAGCGTAGCACTAGAGTGTCAGAGTTCTAGCCTGCAGGAAGAGCAAGCAGACGCGCTCCTAAGCGAGACAGGGTCGTTATTATCACCGGCCTCAAAGAACTTTGATCAACTCTTACGCGTGGATAGAGAGTCACTGGCAGCTGAGCAAAAGAATGATGAGAGCTTAGCTAGATTACGTGACACAGCTAAAGAAGGCATTGCTAGGCGCAACGTAACGATACATGAGAGAGGAGGATTGTTGTATCGGCATTACAGAGATCGAAAGGGTAGGATTTTAGATCAGTTAGTCATACCTACTAAGTACAGGGAGGACCTTTTGAGTCTTTGTCATGGAAATGGGTGGTCCGGCCACCTAGGCATAAACAAATCAAAGGAAAGATTGCTTATGGAATACTACTGGCCTGGCTGTTTCAAAGATGTAGAAAACTTTGTAAGATCATGCGACGCCTGCCAGCGTTCTGGTAAACCAGGAGAGACTTGGAAAGCTCCACTGAAGGTAGTGCCCTTAATAACAGAGCCTTTCAGACGACTTGTAATAGACACGGTGGGGCCTCTTCCAAAAACAAAATCAGGCTACAGGTACTTGTTTACCATGCTGTGTCCGGCTACCAAGTTTCCAGAAGCAATCCCTTTGAAAGAGCTCAGCTCCACCGAAGTAGTAGACGCGCTTTTGACAGTGTTTGCACGAGTTGGGTTTCCAGCCGAAATTCAGGCAGATCAAGGGTCAGTATTCACGAGCGCACTGACTTCCACATTCTTGCAAAAGTGCGGGGTAAAGTTAATACACAGTTCTGTCTATCACCCTCAGTCAAACAGTGTAGAGAGGTGGCATGCGGTGCTTAAGCGAGTTTTGCGTGCGCTCTGTTACGAGCACAAGGAGGACTGGGAGAACTGTCTGCCGGCAACTTTGTTTGCTTTGCGAACGGTTCCACATGAGGCGACAGGGTTCTCACCAGCAGAACTAGTCTATGGGAGGACACTCCGGTCTCCACTGAGAATGTTAAGAGAGATGTGGGAGGAAAGAGGGGAGAGTCCAACCGTGGTTGAATACGTGCTAAGTTTACTGGAACGGCTAAGCGCAACTCAAGAACTAGTCGGAAAGAACATGGCACTAGCTCAAAAGAACGCCAAATTCTATTACGACAAGAATGCAAGGCTTCGTACGTTTAAAGTCGACTTAACGATGAAAGCAGAAAAGTGTAGGTTTGGTTGTTCGCAGGTTACTTATCTGGGCCATGTTGTCGGTCAGGACATGAGACGGCCGGCTGAGCTGAAAATAGCTACGATTGGAGAATTTTCTCAGCCGCGTCCGAAAACGGACCTTCGTTCATTTTTGGGACTTGTGGGGTACTATCAACGGTACATTCCGAGTTACTCGCAATTGGCAAGTTCATTAACTGACGCCCTCCGAAAGGGAGCACCAAGTGACGTACACTGGGATAAGGACAGGGAGAACGCTTTCCAAAGTTTGAAAACGCTATTGGTTTCTCGCCCTGTGCTTCGCGCGCCAGACTACACAAAGGAATTTATAGTTCAATGCGACGCAAGCGACAGAGGTATGGGCGTGGTACTTAGTCAGGTCGGCGACGATAACGAGGAGCATCCTATCCTCTACGTCAGCCGTAAACTAAATGTAAGAGAGGAAGCCTACAGCGCTTCAGAGAAGGAATGCGCTTGTTTGGTTTGGGCCGCCCAGAAGTTGTCGTGTTACTTGTACGGAGCGAAGTTCATCTTCGAGACCGACCACTGTCCTCTAACGTGGCTCAATCAAATGTCACACAAAAACGGCCGCTTGCTCCGATGGAGCCTCACTCTCCAAGAGTACAACTTCTCCGTTAGATATAAGAAGGGAAAGTTGCATAGCAATGCGGATGGTTTGAGCAGGCTAATTTGAATTCTGCGTTTGAGGGTCCCGCCTAAATTTTAGGGTTACTAGTGTTAGCTTTTCTTTAGGCGAAGAAAATCCCCTCTCATTCAGCAGAATTCCCTCCATTAATTGCTGAATTTGTCAGCAGGAATTTGCTTCAGAAATTGGCATAGTGAAATGTAGCATTTTTTTTTGTTTCTGCACTTATGTTGTTGTTTTTTTTTTTGAAGCCTAGCGAGTCTAAAGTGAGAGCCAATGCGCGTCATCTCGGCGCAGAGCCGTGTTGTGGGGTTCATTTTGCAGTTGCCTGTCCTTGTTGGATGTTTTGGGGCGGTGACATCAATGCACAAGGGGTCGCTGCGAGCCAAGACATCAATCCCCCCCCCCCCCTGACCAGCAGCCGTTCTCTTCCTGCCTAGCGGTTGTCAGCGCTAGACAGTCGAGACTTTCCGGGCCATGGAGGCGCTGTCAAGAATGGCGAGCTGCGAAACAAGATTGCCACACAGTTACGACAGGGCGACACGACGCGCACCTCTCCCTCTCCGTCGCTGCAGCTGGGAGGCGTTCAAAGAAGCGGCCTTTGCGCTGGAATCCGCCGCCTTCCACCCGCCCCATCGACATTGTGACGGAACTAGTTCGGCGTGTGTGAACAATGATTCCGGAGTTCTCCAACGCGGAGCTGATTTGACACGCATGGACAAGCTGCCGTGGGGACGACGTATTTTGGTGCGTCTCACGCTTCGGCACCCCGCCAACGCCGTCGTCGGGCATCAGAGCGCGGTTGCCTTTGTGTCTGTAAACTGATCTGCAGAGCCGCGGCGAGTTGGTGATGAGTAAACGAACAGTCGCCGCGTCGTAGGACCGGCGGATCGAGTGTATAAAAACTGTGGTTGTGCGAATGCTGAGGACACTTCTCTTGAGCAGTCATGTTAGACTGAGTCACTTCTCTCATGCAGTCATGTTGGACTGTTACTCTTTTTCTCAAGCAGTCATGTTAGACTGATTTAATTTCTGTAAATAAACCCTTTTTCCTCGTTCTCGATGAGAAGCAGTTCTTCACTTCATCAACGATCTCAGCGTAAATAAGTTGGACGACGGCATGGGCCAGCTACCTTCGAATTCATGCCGTACTCCAATCTTGGCAAAGGACCACGGACAATGGGATTGAGCCCCCAATCATGACAACGTGCCACAGCGGATGGGATACGCCGGATCAGTAATCAAGCATAACCCCAGATCCATGGCAAGACTCCATAGCTCCTCTCCCTTCTTTGTGTTCCAAGTGTATCCCCACGTGTGATAGGGAGCATTAAAGTCCCCTCCAATAATGAGCGGGGAGTTTTTGGCAACCGAAAGCACCTTGTTGAAGAGTGCTCTAAACCTCTGTCTCATGTCGTTAGGACTACTGTAAATATTCAAACAGAAAATGCTTTGCGTCTTACCTCTGTTCCTTTTAAGTATTATCTTAACTAGAATAAATTCAAACCTGGAATGTCTAAGATGAATATCATGCTCAATGTATGGCAACTTTTTGTCAATGAGGGTCGCCAACCCCCTCCCCGTTTTTTTTTGTCTCTACATATAACTTTGTACCCAGTAAGCATAATTTCGTCCGCTAAGGTTTCCTGCAGCATAATTACTTTTGGGCTGGCCTCAAATGACCTGATCACCTGTCGCAGTGCTACTTTTTTGTGTTCGAACCCGCGACAATTCCATTGCCACACGTTAAATCCATGATTACTGTCCATTGTTATTAGGTGAGGCTGCCTTTCTATTACCCGCTACTTTCCTCTTTGTGATGGCCCCCGACAGTCCAGGAATGGACTTTATACTCTCCGCCTCCGATGGCAGATACTCATCGTCGTCACGTCGTCATCCCCTCGCGTCTCAATTTTCCTAAGTCTTTTCTCCGCCGTTAGTCCCCATTTCCAGAATTTGTCCACTTTAAAGTTGGTCGTTTCCACTGTCTCTCTTATCGCTTTAATTGCATCTTTTATTTCACTGAGGGCTGAGAAGACTGACTCATCCTCGGAACTCACCGCCCTCTTTTTAGGGGCAGGAGAGCTCGATTCTCCTGGATCGCTGCTTTTGCTTACAGGTCTATCTATCTCTACTCTAGCAGGGCTCGACTGCTCTTTTTTACGAAGCTCTGCTACCTGCCTTGTCAATTCTTCATTAGCTTTTCTTAAAGAAGTTACTTCTTTAATTAATTGCTATATTCTGGCATCATTGTCATCACCCACAGCAGCCGAGGCACCCCCAGCAACTCTCGCCATACCTTTTACTTTGTCAGCCCAAGTGGTTCCTGGCGTCTTCTTCTCGCCAGGTATTGAGTCCCTTTGCACGAAGCGCACCTGTGCTTCCCTTGACTTGGAGCGCCTTCTCTCCCTGGATAGTGAACGATGCCTGGATCTGGTGCGACTCCTGGAGCGTGAGTGCTCCCGGTCCTCGGGGCGATGGTCGGGCGCCAGGTGTTGCGCTTCCGACTGCACTCTTGTTGACGACCGAGTCCTGTTGCGCTCTCTTCGACGAAGTGGTACGACGTAAGGGATTTGAAATCTTTGCTTACAATACTTGTCGCCGGTAGGGTGGTCACCTTCACAAAATTTACACTTAGGTACACACACATGTTCATCTCCTGGGTTGCGAGTTCCACATCCCCTGCACTGAACAAAGTCAGGTGTTGGACACACATCAAAGCGGTGCCCGACCCTTCCGCAAGTGAAGCAGACGTCGAATTGCTTCCTGTACAGGTAGCATCTCACTAGTGTGGATCCGTACCTGACAAAATTGGGCACTTTGAGTCCATCGAAAAGTACGATGACTGATCCCGACGTCTTGATGCGCTTGGCAGCCAGCGCAAGCGGGTTCAAGTCATGCACGATGTTTCTTGTTATTATAGCTTGCGAGTCTCTGATGTCCACTCATCGGATGACGCCTTTGCAGGTGGCATGTGGTGCCGCTTCGTATGCATTTGCCTCGTATTCCGCTTCCATAATCTTGAAAGACTTGATTCTAACGTACTTCGCAGCATGTTCGGGCTTAGGTGTGCTGACTACGATGATATTTTGAATGAAGTTCGGGCAGACAACATCTTCACGGGCCTCCTCTTCCGTTAGGCCGGACGCCTCGATGACTGCGGAACCAATCATGGTGGTGCTCACCTTGTTCAAATCGAGCCCTCCTCGAGGTCGTATAATGATCTTTCTGTGCTCCTCGGGCAGTTGAGGCATCCTGGAAGCTTTGATAACCCGATTCTTGACCATTCCACCAACGGTGGTTCCCTTGACTCCATGCTCTCGCTGATTACGTGGCAATGTGCTGTCCTCATCCACAGCCTTTGTGCTAGCTCGTGAACTTCGGCCAGCCACCACTTGCCAGCCGTAGTCGTCCTGATCATTGTTTCCTTCATTTCCAGTAAAATCTTCATCTTCCATGTTTGTATCCGCCATGGCTGCGGTCAGGTGGGTTTACTAGGCCCAGCAAAGGCCCTACTCCTCACTAAGGAGCAGAGAACGTTCCGTAAGATTGTGAAAAAAAAAGCCCCACCTCGAATCTTGTGGTCAGTAGATTCGCCGTCGCTTCGCGGATCCAGTGGTATGCTTCTTTTCGTTGCACTCTCAAAACTGACGAGCGGAGCATGGAAAAAGAGACGGAGCCGATGCTTCCACGTCTGCACTGCTCGGCGCTTCTTCTCTTAATACGGCGCGCCCAGCAGAATATTCTAAACAACAAAAAGCGGTGGCTACAAGCATCGCTCCTAATATTTCGTTCGTGGCTAAATACCTTGCGGCTGCACGCCGGCGGGTGTGTAGCCACAAGGTATTCTTCAATTTCTCGGGCTTTCTGTCTTTGCCATGGAAACGCAAACACACAATGTGCACTTTGCTTGAAATATAGCATTGTGATGTTTATATTGATTCTCTACAACTCCCTAATTGACATTACGAAAATTAGGGAAAATTGTTTGGTTAATTACTTTAACTAACAATAATATGTTAGGAACTATAATCATTATTGACGGTTTTTCAACCGTACGCCAAGGATCATGCGTTTCGTTTTATTAGCGCGTATAATGATCCTTTTTCTTAAACTATTTTTTTAAAGGTTCGTGATTGATAGTTGGCACACCCTGTATATATTTTATAAAAAAAAGAGCAGCAAGACTTATGAACCTAATGATCAACTGCAGAGTTATACGTGACAGGAATTTCTGGGATAAAATTCTAAATATGTATGTCCTCGATTGTCTGATTATTATTATTTCTTATCGCGCTTAGAGAATAATACTTCAACTTAAGGCGTAACATCGAGCATGTCGCCAGCGTTACGTAAAATCAATTGGTCAAGTAACGCTTACTCTTGAAAACACTTGCGCTGCGTTCTAACTGTTGCAAGACTTCAAATAAATTTGACACTCCTCTTCGTCCACTTATTTCTGGTGACAGATTGTGCATCTCTTGATTATCTCTTGTGCTGATTGGAAATGTGAAAATGCGTTTCTTTTCTTTCCTTGCTTTAGTGCGTCTTCTGTTGTTCTTAGTGTATTGAAAGCGAACTTTTTTTTTATCAAATTACAACATTCCTTACGGGCCACCCAGTACGAGACCGACAAATTAGGGAGCGAATCAACTTGTAGTATCACGTAAAACCATTCGTGCATCGCCACTGTTCTGGTGCTTGCAGGAAGTTAGCTGAAGATTGACTTCAGACATCCTTGCGCATCGCTTCAAGGAGCGAAGACAAAAAAAAATAAAAGAAGAGAGAAAAAAAAGCCCGCACAGCTTTAGGCGTGCAGCGGGTGCCATTAGCACTAGGAGTTCATTAGCGTAGCCTAAATTTTAATCTACGAAGGCACTTAGCTTATAAAAGGCTTCGGCACTTTCAGGCTCCATTATTTACAAAGCCTCGGAGGGGAGCATGTGCGCTCCGTCGGCAAAGTGGTAAAAATTCTAATCTTCGAGTGAAACTTCCCTGAAGGCAAGTTAAAAGAAAGAAAGAAAAAAAAAGGGAGCTTCCTCGATCAAGTGAAACCTGCCATGCAAGTTAAAAGCGCGAGGACACTTGCGTGATGTCAAGTTGCCCTCGCGAATATTTCATTCGCCATTTGGTTTTACGTCCTTTCGCGCTCGCGCTAGTGTCTTCCTCGCGCCTTCTCTCCGGAACGACGCCGTCGCACTAAATGGAGCTGTTAACTCCCGGCTCGCACGGCTAGCACCAACGAAGTGCACGATGGTCACATGACGGCGCATTCTTCCCCCGTACCGACAAATGCTTTCGTGTTAACAAGCAAGAATGCAGCGGTGACGAGATCACGCGGTCCGGGATCGCATTAAATGTGGGTACGTTTATAAAAGAAAAAAGACAAATAAATACAAGAAAAAAAAACTAAAAAGACAAGCAGAAGCTCGAGAGACCTTGTTATTTGAATTTCATGGTGATAGCTGTATGTATATATATACTTTAAGTCCTTTACTGCAAGAGTTAACCGTTTAATGCGTGAACACAAGAGGCAACTCGAGAAGTGCGAATAATTTACCATAGTCGGGTAGGACGGTGTTTTATGACTCCCAAGGCAAATACGAGCCTAGATTTACGCTTTGCTTCGTCAGCAGTGTTTAGCGCCTAAGCGCGGAAAAAAATCGTGAGTTATGACCGGTGGGTCGTGACTCACTTTTGTTGTTTCGTTTAGCACAACCCTTAGCGGCCACGTCGCGCAACACGCGTGGTACGTCATGTGGGGCGAGATAGATGACGTATCTGCACACGTGACCACCCTCGCGTCTCTGCGCGACTGGCAGCATACTTCCATGGCGACTGTGGAGCACTTAACTCGCACTCTGCGGGCCCGAGCTCGAAACGTATCCAGTCCAACCGCCACGTTTCATTTCCCAGCGACGAACATTGTTGCACCCGCGGGCCACTAGAAATGTTCAGCTCCACATATGCGGCGGCAGCTGTAAAAGCAAACTGCTTTGAACAGCAAACGATAAAACGGTTGTACGGGAAGCTCAAATGCACTGCGCTTGGCGGCTTAGATAGAAGAGGAGGGCCAGCTTAGAACTGCTTGCGCAAGTCATTACGGATGAGAAGTACGTGGAGCGTGTTCACGACAGTAATTTTAAATCATAAGTCAAGCGTTCACCGATACTGCATAAGACGGCGGGAATTTCAACAC
This sequence comes from Dermacentor albipictus, assembly GCF_038994185.2. Taxonomy (NCBI): domain Eukaryota; kingdom Metazoa; phylum Arthropoda; class Arachnida; order Ixodida; family Ixodidae; genus Dermacentor; species Dermacentor albipictus. The sequence goes on along the minus strand of NW_027225571.1, from coordinate 2,373,962 downwards.
TGGACGCGTATGGTAGGCCGTAAGTCTTCAGTGTGGACGCCCATGGAGCGCAAAAGTTTTGAAAGCGTATCAATCAATATGTTCAAGCCTCCTTACGTCAGTTGGTGCGCTTGCTTGGATTTAAGCCCTTCTCCCTAAACCCCTCGACACCATCTTTCATACAAATACCCCGATAACGCTTACACGTACGCACGCACACACACACACACACACACACACACACACACACACACACACACACACACACACACACATATATATATATATATATATATATATATATATATATATATATATATATATATATATGAGTATGTGTGTGTAATGGTGTACAGATGGACCGTACATACACACTGCAAAATGAAGAAAGAAAGAAAAAAAAACGCCCATGTACTTGTACTTATGTTTAGGTCACATTAAAGAAACCAAGATGGTCGAAATTATTCCGGTGTTCCTCCCTACGGAATGCCTCATACTCAGATGGTGGTTTTGGCACGTAAATCCCCAGAATTTTTAATGAAAATAATTTCGTAAATGTTGCAGTAGCGTACGCAATAAAGGGGTCAATGTTACGGCCCCAATGCGCATACAGTTGCAATCATGAGCACCGCAGTTCCGCTCTATTAAAGAGCATACAAGTATAATTTTGGTACAAACATATACAGCTGCCTACGTTTAAGATGACGTGCTTATATCTTAGCACACACTTTAATGAAACGCTGTAGCTTACTCAGCGCCAGCGCATGAGTCGAGAAACCCAAATGTATGCTCTATACTGATACGATTAATGAGTCTTACCGATGTCAGCCCTGCACTGGATTAGACCAATGACTACAGCCGGCACGCGCAGCCTGTCACTCGTATCGTTTGAGCATTTTTAATATATTTCCAAATCTGTTCAATGATAAAGGCCCGCGACATCCTGAAAGGCGCCTTGATGGGCGTCGCAGTGGGTGCGGTTATCTTGCCGGGAAAGAGAGCCCCGCAGATTCCCCGAAACGCTCTCCTTTGCGCGCGCGCGCGCTTTCGCGAATCGCGGGAATTAAACGCTCGCGAATGAAGTGCGCGCACCGCTTCGCTCGCTAGCGCCGAATTAAAAGCAGACCGCGCGTTTGCGTCATCAGCGCGCACAGACGTCGAGACAAAGGTAATTATACAGCACACGGGGGCCTCTTCGCGGCAAGCGCCCGCGAGAGGCCTGCTCCATACGGGCAGTCGCCGGAAGCAGGCAGCGGCGCTGCGCGAGACGACAAATGCCTGCGCATCCAGACGGACGAGGCCCACGCGCTCCCGGCTCCAGCGCGCGCTCTCGCTCTAAAGAAAGCCACCCAGCGGCAGCCGGTGGCAAGCAGCAAACGCAGCAAAGCCGTGCGCCGGGCAACTACGACCGCGAGAACGCGGCGAAGACAAAAACGGGACTTGCGCGCACAACTCGAGGCAGGCAGGTGCCTCGCGACCGGGGAGGAGGCAAACGCGAGGAAATGGGGAGGAGGGTTCGCGAACCGAATCGCGTTTCCGCCGTGAAAGCGAAGGAGAGCGGTCAGCGGGGTCTGTTCGGCGGCGGCAGCAATTTGCCGCGTGTCACCAGCAGCAATCCCACGCTCGAGCGGACCGCATCGGAGCAGCTTCTGCACGCGTGGCCTCCTCCTCGAGCAAGCGAGGCTGCTCGTGTTCGGAGTCAGCCGCCCCCTGCGAGCAAGCCTAAACAGCGCCCCCGTCTCGGCGCCGCCGAACGGGCTGGCTGGCATTATTTCGGGTCCTCGCAGTCAGAGACGTCGCCTCGCTTGCTGGGTCCCGAGCGTTTCAACACCGCGTGCGTCTCGGTTAAGAACCGCGGCGGGCATCGTCGTCCCCGAGCCTCCCGATCCGGCTAATCAAACGCGAGCTTCGTGGACAACAGAGACCGCCAGTGCGGCAGCGGCCTTCGCTCCGCGGTAGAATGCGAGGTGAAACAGAGACCTACGTACCAGGTCGCAAAATGTTATTGCATCTTTCTTCCTTTCTTACTTACCTCTTTCTTAGTTCTATTTGTCATTTTATTTTATTTTTCTCTCTTTTGCTGTGCTCTGCAATATGTGCCGCAGACGAGCGGAGTAGCTTGTGTTGGGCATTTTCAGTCCAGAGACCGCATTATTCATAATTTATTCATCAACTCTACAGCGCTCTATCATTTATTCAGCGAGAGTCACTAAGTCTGACGTAGTTGTTTGTTGTTACTGCAACGAACTTTGTTTCGCCTCCTGAATAACATTTACCCAACTTGCTCTGCGTGCCCGTTTCTTGAAACCCAAAATACTGGCCGTGTCTTATGGGGCTTCATTATGAATTGTTGGAGGGAAGTAACCTGTTATAATCGGTATTTATAATGGTGGGAACAATTAAATGATGTCTAGTAGGGACGTAGAGCCACTAGAAAAGCTATATAACTAGCTAGCTTCAAGTCAGGCGGTAAATGAAAAAAAAAGGGGGGCACCTAGGACGCCGCAGCGTGCCACCTTCGATAGGAAAAGTGCCATATCTCTTCCTCAAGTTGCATCAGCTCATACCCATGCGAGACAAACGATAAGGCCTCTGTTCCACTCGGGTAGACTCCAAGTTGCCGCCGATGCTGTTTCACCCCGCCGTGACGACTATTCGTGGACTCGAGCTGATTGGGAGCGTGTATCCAAATTGACAGCAAAGCCCACAAGCACGGCTTTCTTTTTATTTAAAAGCTGCCGAAGTACTCCGTACTTTGGATGGCAGGCTATACTTAGTCTTTGCACTCGTAGCGAAGAAATCCATAGCGTCATCGATGTTGCGCCATCGGAGATTTAGGATGCAACAACTGGAAAGGGAGTAGTTACAAACGGAAAGTTAATACACATGATCCATGGGAACTAATTAACGGCACCAGAATTTCAGAGCACAAGAGCCGGGAAAATGCTACATTTAGCTACATACCAATGAGGTTCTATTTTAATGAAGTAATGAAGTCTTATTCATTTAGAAGAAATCAAGAGCTTAGCGCTAGTTTCGACATATAAGTCTTAGAAATTCTGTCACAGAGTGTACTGACGTTCCAGTTAACACTGACCAGTGCTGCGCTTTTCCTGCGCGCTGATAAGTTTTAATTGGAACTTCATTGCATTTCACCCACAAATCTATAGATGGATTGCTTGCCTCTGTGGTGCTAAGCAAACAGTTTTTTTTCAACGAATGAGACTTGATTGTTGCTCGACCTTAATTTTGTGATTGGACGTGTGCTCTAAAGTGAATAATTGCAAAGTTAATCAGTAGACCTTTTATTATTAGCTTGCGTCAGGATGTCTTTGTCATGGAATGCAGCTGGTGTTACAGAATTACGCTGTTTACCCCATGAAAGCTTTAATGTATCCATTGCCACTAAAAGAAAAGCAGATGCCCTGGCAGTGTTCGCGGTTCGGCAGGGCGGAAGATATTTCAAGTTATCTACGCATGCATTGAACGTGAGCCTTCTTTTCGACAACAAGCATCAAGCTGTCAGTAATTCAAATATGGAAGAGAAAGTATTTTCTAAAACCTGCCCGTAGCGATAGCCGACAATGCAAGGTAGCCTCGCGGTGGCAGAGGCCTGCTGGAATACGAAGGTGGAGCCAAGAGCTCAGGCGCTGAAGCCGGTTGTGTTTTGAAAACTTCGGGTTGTCCACACAGAGAATGGTGATATGTCTCGTGCCAACACGAGAGTTATCCTATCTCAGCGGGAGAATTTATGTTGGCTGTCTTCAAGAGCTGGTCCAGCAGCGTTATCGGTACGATTGCTACCCATCATGCCTGATTGGCTTGAATCCACAGAAATTGATCTCCAATTCATTTGGTCCGCACCGCAGGGCTGGTAGTAAAGACTGCAGTGCCACTTTCGAATCGCTGAATAGAGACCATCTTTGAGGTTGTTCTCAAAGCACAGTCAAAGTGCGGACGAAGTGCAGCGCGAACAGCTGCAAGTTCCACAGCTGTCGATGGTCCTGCGTTTACACTCAGTGTTACTCTGCCTCAGTTACGACACAGCAACATTTTCTCACCTAGCAGTGAAGCTCTTGCTCCTCATTCTCACGTCGAAATGCGAAGCAAGGACGTAACAGTTAGCAGTGAGAAAACAACATGGCTCTATTTAAGCGATGGGAATGAAAGTTCAAAGAATATCCCACACACGATAAAGGAAACATCAGTGAAACGTTACTCTTTATGATACCTCATTCTTTTTCTTTCGCAACAGTTGCCTTCCCGGAGAGCAACAACATCGCGCAGGGCCTTTGCACCGGAAGCTCGAGGAAAAATTCTGAGACCTCAATCGACTAAATGCGCCAGTGCTCGCCCCGGTGAAAGAAATTGCAAGCGCTGCCGTATACACGTTTCGTTACGTTGCAGAAACCAAGAGCCCCAAGAAAAGGCCAACTTACGCTCCCCCCTCCCCCCCGCCATAGGCGTACAACCAGAAATACACAGGTACATATATATATATATATATATATATATATATATATATATATATATATATATATATATATATATATATATATATATATATATATTTCGACCGACGGACATCGCGTGTCCTGATGTCATACACTATAGCATACACGGAGACGCCCTTGAGTTCTTTGTTTGAAGCTGGTTACCGAAACTGAGTACGAACATGAGGCACAGGGACAGTCATTGAAAGGTCGCGCGGTATCCTTTGCGTACTTGATAATCATAATATACGCACAGAAATGCGCGCGTGTGAGTCCTCATTTTGCAGCTTTACTCACGGCTGATTTTAGGCTGTCTGTCACTGTATATATCAGTGCTGTTCCGAGAACAGAGCACACACACAAGAAAGCTGCCCGTTCATGGTGATGGATCGCTTACGGTTGGAACTCCTGCGCCTGTAAGCGAAGGGGCTCAGTTGTATGGTATACCTCAGTCTGTCCGCTTCGTGAATGCGCTGAAGTGTTTTTGAGATTTGAAGAGTCACAAAGTTACAGCTCTTTATACAGTATAGCCGCAAGTAACGTATAGACGGTACACATTAACACCGCGCTATAGCATGAAAGTGTCGATATAGATTGGCGCGATTCACTCTTGTTAAATTCAAAATAACTCTGCTTCAGCCACTTCAGCTGCTTCATTTGCCAGAATGATGCAAAGGAGTATGCGCAACGTCTTGAGGTGGCTTCGTTCACATCACTCTCCTGTCTTGGAATGAAACAGTCGCCACCCAGAGAACCAGCAGATGCGACAATGCCCCGAATAGAAAAAAACAAAAAAAAAACATCGGAAAGTAAGAAGGACAGGGTATCGAGCGCAAGAGCCGCGCAATAGAAACATCGGGGCACGAACCTCTCGCATGTGCCACCAAATTGCGCGCGGAACTCGCGTCTCGATGCGCGAGAAATAAAGCGGTCCAGCCGCGCGCTTCGTAAACTGAGCGGCGGGACATTTCTCGAAGCTGCTGTCTGGCGAAACGTCGTCTCTTCGAGAATGGCGTCACAGTGGATGGCCAAGCGGAGACGTCAGCTGCGTCGTTTCTCGAAGCTTTTACGCGCGGTCGTAAAACTCCAAAGGGTTGCGGGCTGTTCGGCTGGCGCGAGACACTTGGCGACAGCGACTCACTCCTCCACTGTCCTTTCGTTGTTTGAACCTGGGGCGCAGCGCTGCGTGGCCGTCGGAACATTCGAACGTATGGCGAATGGCGCTAGTGCCTTGAAGCTCACCTTGCTTTTAGCAAGCAGGGATTTGAGCGAGCGATACATTTGAGCGGCCGAGAATCTAAACTCCACGGGAAAGATTTTCTTCGCATGCCAGCATGGCACAGATCACTCCCAAGCAAAACGTCAACGTAAACAGTACTATACTATGTCCCATGGCACAGCTTACTGGAATTCTAGCGCTACCAACCAAAAATTAACGACTGCACCTCTAACGCGTAAAAGCTGAGGGTGCAATGAGCAATTAAGCTTCTCGGTGTAGCCACGAAACTCGACGTATGAGAGTCACTCACGCACGAGTCAAATATTGGCGTGATTCGTCATTTGACCGGTAAGTTGTGTAATTATTTAGGTTTCTTCTTGCGACTGCTTATCAGATCTGCAGGGCTGCGAATGAGTATTTTAAGCCCACTAAGTTCTGTTTGGACACTCCTGTTGCGTGACGATGATCCAGTCAGCAATTTTCTTCAGTCCTGAGCGGACTTAACTGCACCCTTGTTAGCCTTTAGGGCTATCATAGGGTTATCAGACACAATAACGTACAGGAGCTCAACGGCAGCAGTTATTGGCTCACACATGTGTATGCCTCTGGACTCTATTAAACAGACAGAAGTTTTCTATTCGCAGTAAATACGTCTGAATGCCTACTACAAGAATACAGGCCGAAATTATATGATGGCGTGCGCCTTTAGAAATGCTAAAGTTGCTGTGTGAAACATGGAATAAGCGCTATCGACTAAAGGGGGCACCAGAAATAATATTCAGATATTCATTGAAAATGACGGCCAATGTGCCTGCTTGCTCGGAGCCTTCACCTACACTACTGCGAGTAATAAAGTTTTCCCGTAAGTATAACACGGAACACAATATATTCTGAATTTCAGAATATTTTCTTTTCTGCATTGTTGTTCGTCCGCACCATTTCCGATAGTCCCGCTTCTATCACAACTCTGTTTAAGTGTCACCGACAATCGGTTCTCGACCGCCTTTGCCCTCAGCTTCGTGGTCCGCGTGAAGTGGCCTTGCAGAACACCTAAAAGGTTGCGGAAAACGTGCGTTAGTGGATTTCCATCCACACTGCGTTTCCTCAGTCTGGTCCCTGGAAGCCATGCCGCAATTGGCAAAGTCTTGTGAACCACGCGACGTCACTGCAGTGGGAGTAGACTGTGTTTGCGCTTATTTAGCACTTTTGTTTGCTGCGGACACCTCCTCAGCCAACATATTCGGTCTGACATGCCAGCTTTCGCAAAAGTAGCTTATTTTGCCACAGTTTTCACTAAACACGTGCTCCGTTCAATTCCTAGCTGCTGAACGTAATGCGCTTTCAGAGGGCGATCAGTAACTGCCACGCGATCAGGTATCTCACGGCGATGATGGTATGCAGGAAGCCGTTCATGCGCAAACACTGACACAGGGAGTATAATCTACTTAGTCTTGCTTGCGTCGTGGTAAGTCGTATAGTGCCGGCCGGCATCAGCCTGTTCGGCTTCCTGCAGACCTGCGCGCGTTTGCCGGTGCTTTAATTTATTCGGCACGCTCCAGAAAATTGGCGAAGACAGGGTTTTGTTTCAGTCGTAAATATTTGGCGGCATGAATGCTGAGAGCGCATCGCTGCATCTTTATAAACTGCCCTACATGAGCTCAAACGGACACATTTGCATCTTATCATGTACTGCCATGTTGTGAGTCAGGCAAAGAAGGACTACACTTTTTTTTGGTCTGGAGTACATATACATGTCAAGAACGAGACGCTATTGTTTGAATGTCTTCGGACTTTTCGTGCGAGGTTGGCAGCTTGTTGTCCACTGATTGCTCCAGCGTGGTTGTAGCGTAAAGATTCTTACATCAGTTGAGCAGGCTATACGGTCTCATTGTCTGTGCGAAACACTTCGAGCACACGATGCCGCAAAACAATCGGTGTTTTCAAGAATGCGTCACGCTACGTCACCCTGCCAGCGTACACGCAGCTTCTGTTCTGCCGAAGCACGCGAAATACGTTGTAGAGACTATTACACTCAGTTACTCACCTACTCAAACGCACTCATGCATGCAGGAAGTTTACCACGCCTAAGTACTGGAACAGTCTTGATTATCAATCTCGAAAGGTTTGATTGAGTAGTGCGTATACTGTATGCGGGTCGGAGTTTCCAGTCTACTATATCCGTTGACGTGCCCGCAGCGCACTAGCGATTTCTAGCTTTCCCAGTGTTATGGGTCCTAAGGAAGCTTGCAAGAATTCGAAGCACAGTGCTGACAAAATTGTGCCCATCGGTCGAGGTACTATACGGGCGGAACGGGTCGCTGCAAGTCAACCGGAAATTATGACGCATTTTGCCATTGATGTTCGCCCTACATTAAAGAGGGTGAAAATGATTCGTTTCATAAAACACCAACGTAAATATTACCAGCTTCTTTTTTCCCGTGCTTTATGCAGTGCTGGCTCTATATTGAAATTTTGCTGGTATAGCTGCTTCCGACCGCTCAAGGTGTGATATATAATTGCGCGAGGTTCAGCGTCCTGCTTACTTCGACGTCACCTACCCGCGCAACTCCCGTACTTGTGTTAAAGTGGCTGCTCTCTGCATTGAAGGATGTTTTAAGCATGAGACACAGATGTGCGAATAAACATCACAAATTCATCGACCGCGCAGGTTTTATGAAACTAGTCATTGCTATTGTGTAAAGACATTTCTGATGTGGGCGACATTTGCTGCACAATGACCTATCTTGATATTCCATTTACATGCAATGTAACGCACCCAGTTGTCACTTAAAACTACCTTCCATTCAATTGGCTTCCCCTAATTCGAACTTCCTTTAATTCGAACAAGTTTTCGGACCCCTTCGAGTTCGAATTAGTTGCGAAATATATGCGTCATAAGCTACGGCTCCAATTTTTTTTTTGCAATCTATGGGCGCACCTAAGGCGTTACAAAGAAATGGCTGGTGCAGTGATTTGGTATACGTTTATATCGCGACTTACTGGCAACTTTCTTCTACGTTTGCGCCTACGACGGTCTCCACTCAATGGAATGCTTTTTTTTACTTCTGTTTTTTTGGTACTTCATTTTGATAAGCGATAGCGTTTTTTTTAGCTCGCTAGTAAATTTTGCGCCTTTAGCGCTGTCCGCCGCGGTAGGTCCATGCCGGAGATAGTGCAGTCTACAGTTACCATGGGCATGTGTCACTGGATATGTGCCGTGGGTATGAGGCATCATCGTCGCGCTATTGTCGTCATACAGTCATTGTCAAGCTTTCCCATGCCATAGTCGTCATGAAGTAGTCGTATAGTTGTCACTGTTCAATTCTCAGCATACAGTCATCGGCATGCCATCGTCGTCACGCCATCATCGTAATACAGTCACCGTTATACTGTCGACGTCATGCCTTCGTCATAATACTGCCTTGGTCGTTCTGTCGACACAATTCTTTTTTATCATTCCATCATAATCATGCTGACGTCATTCGATCGTGATTATGACGTTGTTGTCATGCCATCGCCGTCATAAAGTCATTGTCATACAGTCGGCGTTATACGTCACGGGCGCGCCTTCTTTGTCATATACTCGTCCTCATCCCATTGTCATCATACCGCCCTTGTCGCGCTGTCGTCGTTATACTACCTTTTACATTCAAACTGGCCGGGATTTTTCGTGGCGTGTTCACCAAAAAAAGCGGCAACTGGACAAACTGGACAATGGAATTGTGTTTTTTCCGTGTAACAGAATACGCTCTCTTGTATATTCGAATCAGAATCTGTTGCTATTCATATCTGTAAGGTTGTTTGTAAGTTGCGCATTACTAATTTGTAGACAAATCATACTTCTAGAAATTCAATTAGTTCACTAACGCACTTGCACTAGGCGGAGGGCGAACAAGACTGAGGATGCATGCTGTGCTGACGGTACCGTCACCTAGCGGCCACTCACGCAGACCTCAAACAGAAGCTATAGACAAGGCCTTTGTCTTTCACTTTCCGCGTAACAGATTTGTGTTTTCTCGTATATTCGAATAACAATACGAAGCTATCATGTCTGCAGTTGTGCGTAAGTTGTACTTCGCGGATTTTCTGACGCAGTTTACTTCTAAACATTAATCTAGTTCGCTAAGGCACTTGCGCTTCGCGGACGGTTGGAAGAATGAAGATGTATGCTGCAATTCCGCATGCGTGCGTGCGCGCGTGACATATGTCACTTGTGGTGGTGGTGCTTGCATAACGTCGTCTAACGTCCGCACCAACTGCGTTGTACATTCACTTTCACAGTGTGGGATGGAAGCAAATTTTTGAGCAAAACGTGCGCCGGCTAGAAAAGTACTAAGGATTGCTTTTCACACCTCCATGATGCGGCTTTTTGTGCAATTCCCTTTCGCTCGACGAAGAAATTCAATGTCCTTCTCTCGGCCGATTGGAATTGCAGCACAGTACGCATAATTCCACCCATGGTGTCGCGCCACCTCGCCAGTCTCCGCCTCTCGTGTCCAGCCTTCGACCAGTCCTCGATGCAACGCAGAAGACATTTCAGGTGAAACCGGGATCGACGCGGTTCCACGGAAATAGTCAGCGTTGGCTCTTTGTAGGCTTGGCTGTCACCTCTGTTTCCAAAGAATGTAGTGGTTGTCTTTTACCCTAAAGGGTAAATGACAACCCTCTTTGTCATATACCTCTTTGTCCTCTTTGTCTCTTTGGCTGCCTGTCAGTAGTCTGCGCCGGGCCCCGTCGTGGTACAGGCGGGCGTTGGGGCTTCACGCGAGGCACACAAAGACGGGCGTTGCCGTTTAAAGACGCACGTGGCCGATGACCCATTGAAGTTTGGGGTCCAAGAACCTGTCTCGTTCTTCAGCTCTGGGTGGTTAAACAGACGAAGAGGCGACACACAATCGCTTGTCTGTTATATTGAGGCGACTCTGGTTTCGTCACCAGCTATTTGGTGTCGAAAAAACCATGAAGCGTGGATATCATTCCATAGCCGCATGCTCACCGGTGAAGCACCGTTTTTCACAAGTACCGCGAGGCACAACAGCACTAAGCAGCAGCAGCGGCAGGCACTCGGTGACCCGCATCTAACACTGCCTTCTTTGCTGGTAATATTTCTTCAATGTTGTGGCAGTATAAGGAAGCAGCGGAAGATCGTAGGATGGAAATAGTATTTTATTCAATGTGAAATTATTCCTTTACTTGTAACCGTAACATCCTCTGACAACAACAAATTCGTTGTTTCGTAGATTAAGACAAGCGTGCAGATCTTTTCATCTGGCTACGGAATCTACAAATTATACTTAGGAATTAGCATCTAACCTATTTCTTACTCTTTTTGGTCGCAGAATAGCACACTTTAACCTTTTCAATATGTACACGCCATTGAAAAGCTTCTCAGTGTGGTGATTCCAGTGAAAAGAAAATGTAAAAGCAGCCTACGAGGCATGTTGTGAGCTCACTTGTATAATTAAAGAAATACAGAACGAAGTTGATAAATCACACGACGTGTAATAAAGGGCCGGTTTCCAAAAGAAAAAAAGAAAGCAAGTGCCACGCAATAAAGATGTTTGCACGTACATCGCCAAAAGGGCAAAGCTTCGCCCCGCGTCGTTCACACCTCAGCGAGTTTCCGGGGAAAATATTGAGCGAGTTATCTCGCTGAAGCCCTGTGCGCTTCGTTATGTGGGCCGTAAAAAGTGCTACTGAAAAAAATAATGGAAGAGAGAAAGGCACGAAAGGAAACAGGAAGGTCGGGAATTAGAGAGCGGTAATTAACTTCCAGGAAAGGTCAAAGGGTGCCAAATTTACAAGAATTATAAGAGAGACAGCGTCGCCTTTCGCAACAATCGTGCCTGTCCATGTGGTTTTTACGGGGTCGATAGGGCCGTCAATTTTACCAGGCGCTAACGTATATTGTGTTAAAGCCTCGAAAGTGCGCCATAAAATTGCGGACGCCCACACTGAGTGCTTCGCTTCAAGAAGGCACTCGACCGATAAACGTGGACTGTCGCATACGTGCGTCTTCAAGTGAACTGAGTGCGTGCCTTCGTATGCACTCGGATGGTTGCGCGTGCCTGTGTGTGTGTTTGTATGCGCGTATATGCGTGGTATGTGTGTGCGTCCAACAGCGAAAATCACGACTCGAATTGTTTTCGGATAAGCGGCGCGCAGTGCTCTTTTCTTGAGTTCGCATAATAAAACCACCGCGCGCTTTGTTTTTCAAACGGGATTACAGGGAAGCGACAAAAACGTGTGTGATGCCCGATGAAATTTCATATATTCTAGGGTTTTACGTGAGCATGGGTTTATGAGGCATGCTGGAGTGAGTGAATCCGGAATAATTTTGACTAACTGAGGTTCCTTGAACGTGGGCCCAATGCAATGCCCACGGGCGTTGTTGCATTACGCCTCCATCGAAATGCCGCCGACGTGGCCGGGATTCGTTCCCGTGCCCTTAGGCTTAGCAGCGCAACGTTAAAGCCAGGTGGCCTTCCCTGGCCTTTGCGCCAATAAAACCCATATATCATCATTATCATTGTCACCACTGTGGGTATCCGATGAAACGTGCGTGCGCATATGGTTAACTCCTCAACTGCTGGTATATCTGCTGCTATAGTTTTTTTAGCGTGTTTCTGACGCTACTAACTTCAAGAATATTGTCAACGAATTTATTTGTAATAATCACCACTACTCTCTGTAATGCCCCGGGCCTTGAGAGTGTGATATAATAAATAAACAATAGGCAATACTGTTAGCATGCCTGACATCTTGAACTGTTTGGTTCGAGATGTCAGGCGTGTTGATTCCATATATATATATATATATATATATATATATATATATATATAACAAAACACACATGCCTCCCCCCCCACTCACACACACCAATATCTACAGTACATAGCGCATATATATATATATATATATATATATATATATATATATATATATACTTTATACTTTATATACTATACTTTATACTATACTTTATACTTTATATATACTATATACATAATAGACATGGACAGTAAATTCACTTTTAAACGTTTCTATTTGATCTAATGTCAGATGGAGTTGTGTGATGACCAACATGTATTGCAATGCGCCTCAAGTCTGCTAATGTTGTTAGACGTATGACGTAAGGTTTCGCGACTATTAACCACATCTTTAAAGATTTCGTAAGATATTTCCTTCATTTCTGCTCAACTGTAAGTCGCTTCTTTAGTGAATGCATCAAGTAGCCGCCATCACAAAGCGCGACATTGCTCTTCCGACACTGTAGGCGAAACGAAACAACGTTTGCTGCATTTTGAGGACTTCCTCCTTAAACCCCTCTACTCCCTTTTGAACATGAGCATCATGCTAAGACGTACACGATGCAAATGTAACGCACAATTTTTCAAAAAGAATTGGTTGATTTCTTCAAGATTTATACCTGACTGTTTGGGTTGATAGGCGTTTTCAGAGAGAGAGAGAGAAAGAGAAAGAGAGAGAGATAAATAAAAGGCAGGAAGGTCAACCAGACGCACGTCCGCTTTGCTACCCGGCCCTGGGGGAAGGAGGTATGCGGATGAGGAGAGAGAGCACAGTTTCGCGCACAGTTGAAGGTTCGCACCGAGTCTACTCATCGTTCCCAAGACCTGTCGACTTGAGGTATTTCAACAACGCTTTCATGGCTTTCTGTGCCATCGACGCCTGCGGCCAGGGTCCAAGGATCTTCATTACCGAAGATGGTCTAGAATTGAGCTGGTTCAGTGCTGTCCGGAGAGCTTCACGCTCGACGTCGTATTGGGGACAGATACATAGGATACACAGGGGACGAATACAAAGAAATATAACCAACCCTTGTATATAGCTTTCATTGATTACGAGAAAGCGTTTGATTCAGTCGAAACCTCAGCACTCATGGAGGCATTACGGAATCAGGGTGTAGACGAGCCGTATGTAAAAATACTGAAAGATATCTATAGCGCCCCCACAGCCACCGTACTCCTCCATAAAGAAAGCAACAAAATCCCAATAAAGACAGGCGTAAGGCAGGGAGATACAATCTCTCCAATGCTATTCACAGCATGCTTGCAGGAGGTATTCAGGAGTATACAGGAGGACCTGGATTGGCAAGAATTGGGGATAAGGGTTAATGGAGAATGCCTTAGTAACTTGCGATTCGCTGTTGATATTGCCTTGCTTAGTAACTCAGGGGACCAATTGCAATGCATGCTCACTGACCTAGAGAGGCAAATCAGAAGGGTGGGTCTAAAACTTAATCTGCAGAAAACTGAAGTAATGTTTAACAGTCTCGGAAGAGAACAGCAGTTTACTATAGGTCGCGAGGCACTGGAAGTGGTAAGGGAATATATCTACTTAGGGCAGGTAGTGACCGCGGATCCGGGTCATGAGACTGAAATAATCAGAAGAAAAAGAATGGGCTGCGGTGCATTTGGCAGGCATTCTCAGATCATGAGCAGCAGGTTGCGATTATCCCTCGAGAGAAAAGTGTCTAACAGCTGTTTCTTACCAGTACTTACGTACGGGGCAGAAGCCTGGAGGTTTACGAAAAGGGTTCTACTAAAATTGAGGACGACGCAATGAGCTATGGAAGAAAGAATGATGGGTGTAACGTTAAGGGATAAGAAAAGAGCAGATTGGGTGAGGAAACAAACATGAGGTAATGACATCTTAGTTGAAATCAAGATACAAAAATGGGCATGGGTAGGACATGTAATGAGGAGGGAAGATAACCGATGGTCATTAAGGGTTACGGACTGGATTCCAAGGGAAGGGAAGCGTCGCGCGGGGCGGCAAAAAGTTAGGTGGGCGGATGAGATTGACAAGTTTGCAGGGACAACATGGCCACAATTAGCACATGACCGGGGTTGTTGGAGAAGTATGGGGGAGGCCTTTGCCATGCAGTGGGCGTAACCAGGCTGATGACGACGACGACGACGACGACGACGATGATGACATAGGATGTGTTCAATTGTTTCTGTGGTTCCAAAAGAGTCGCACATGGGCGTATATCTCATTCCAATGCCGGACGAGTAGGTCTTCGTAAATGCCCCGAGCCAGAGGCGGCAAAATACTGTCGCCTCAGAGCGGGAAACTTTTGATGGCACTTGTAGCTTTAAGGATGGATCCAGCCTATGAAGATGACACTTCGGGAGGTTGGGAGAAGACCACTATTTCTGTGTCATAGCTTTAGCCACAATATGAAACTTTCTTGCAGCGTCGGTTCTGGATAAGGGGATTGGAACTGGTCGGCTTGCAGATGGGCAAGCTGGGCGGCTTCGTCGGCGAGGTCATTACCTGCAATGCCGGTATGTCAAGGTAGGTCCTATGATATAGGGCAAAATGCGGACGCTGAAGTGCTGCCTTCGATTTACAAAAAAACGACCCATTTCTGAGGTGTCTCTTGCAGGATATATTTGACAACAGCACGCAGGGCCGCAAGCTCTACCGCTGTTGATGTTGTCATGTGGGACAGTTTGAATTTGGTTGTGGTTTTCGTAGCCGGAATGACAATGGCATCTGAAGAGCTGGTAGGTGAGGCCGAACCACCGGTATAGATGTTTATTCGGTCCCCGTATGTCACATTGATTAACAGCAACGCCATCTGTTTCAGAGCTATTGTTGGGTGATTGGCCTTCTTTACACCCGGAATAGTTAAGCGCACCTGAGGCTGTTGGAGACACCACAAGGGTAATGACGGCCTTGCTGGTGGTATGTATCCTAATGGAAGACAATCTGTATTGGTGAATATAACTTCAGAAAACGTTGCACGAGGTCTCTGCGATGGCAAGAACGCCAAGTGATGATCAGTGACGCAGGAAAGATGAGGGATATGTGTGCTGAGACAATCCATAGCACCGTATGTTTGGATGGAGTGATCTTTGGCGAGCACGATTGTTTCAGCTGTTGATGCACAGCGACGAAGTCCTAAACACGTGCGCAATGCCTGGCCTTGTAAGCTCTCCAATGAGCGAATATTTGACTTGCACGTACTGGACAACACTGGAAGGCTGTAGTGTAAATAGCCTTGGAATAGAGCTCTGTACAGCTGAAGCATAGAGCGTACAGAAGTGCCCCATGTTTTCTCTCACACGAATCTCAGTACCTGGGCAATCGACAACAGTTTTTATGCGAAGCATATTACGAGAGCTCAACCCAGCTCCTCAGGCGCGGCGGTGTCGCCATGAAACCACGTGACACCGTGACGTCACGGCAGAGGAGAAGTGGCTTTGGCTCAACTCTTGCAAGACGGGCTGGGTGGGAATCGAACCAGGGTCTCCGGAGTGTGGGACGGAGACGCTACCACTGAGCCACGAGTACGATGCTTCAAAGCGGTACAAAAGCGCCTCTAGTGAATGCGGTGTTGCCTTAGAAAGGAGCTGTTCCTAAGGCGTGCGTCTCTTGCTCAGGCGCACACTTCGTTGCCGCGCCGAACGCTGCTTTTCTCGACGCTCACCGCGTCCAATGCGGGGCGCGTAGTCGCTGCCCTGTAGCCCATTGTCTTACACCCCTTGGCGGGTCGACGGGAACGCTGTCGCGTTCCACTCTTGAAGGCGAAGCAGTAATGCATGAGTTGTTTCTTCGTCTAGCCGAACCAAATATAGCCAAGCAACAGCAGTTCACCAGGCTAAACAGTGGTTCAACAACTAAAATAAAGGCTAGTATGCTTCGCATCCTGGGCTTAACCTTACCTAAGCCACAGCCATTTTTTTCTTCAGGCACGTGCAATGAGGGCTCCCGGAAAGATTTCGATCGATTATTACACCCAAGAATCGATGGGTCTTTCCATAGGTGATAGTGTGTCTATTAATGGAGACTGGGTAGGGTGTCATGGAGGAAGGAGGAGGAAAAAGGAAAGTAGAAGGCAGGGAGGTTAACGAGAATAACATCCGGTTGGCTACTCTACACCGGTTTACATAGGTTTACGTGTGAGTACAATGAATGCACATTTCTCGTTCGATACAGTCAAGCCTTGTGTTTGAGGGTATGCTGATGTCAAAGACGCTGCCCGCTGCAGTCGCGCGCGAACCTGAAGGCTAGTGACCGCGGACGTTTAAAGGCAGATGTCATCTGCGTATGTCATCTGCGTTTGCGTGTGTAGGTAGATTCTTTTAGGTAAAACTTCAGGTAGTCCAAAGAGTGTCACATTGAACAACGTGAGACTCAGTACTCCTCTTGAGGCACGTCGCAGTAAGTGTAATATTCAGCTGTGGGGCCATCTTCTGTTTGTACAAAAAATGACCGGCGGGTTATATAGTCAGATAACCAGCAAAGCACGCGGAAGCCAATGCTAGTCTCCAGGGAGTTTATGATGTTAAGAACGGCCCGATGACGTGCAGGTTTTGCCTGCCAGATGCGCCAACGGGCGTCATCTTTTCCTGGAGCCACGGCGTCACCTCGTCGCCATTGTAACTAAACGGCCTCGTAGTGATTGGGACTGAATGAGCTCGACGAAGCAGGCTTTGTGCCGCAACACGACACCGCTAACCGGGTCGGCCGCGAGCGGGGGAGTTGCCGCGGGAACGTCGTCGGGGACCCGTTCCCACGTGCCGACCAAGACGCAGGACAATGGCTACCCGGGCGCGCTACCTGGGTCAGCTCCGAGTTCTACGATGCCCCTCTGACGTCGGCTCCGGACCGTGCACCTGTGTGTGTGTGTGTGTGTGTGTGTGTGTGTGTGTGTGTGTGTGTGTGTGTGCGTGCGTGTGTTTGTGTGTGTAAGCCGCCCCGGGGAAAGGTGGCGTGTTTACAATGACTGGACGAACGTTTCCGTCCCCTTGGAATCAAGGGGGGACCGAGTGTTTATAAGCCACTGTTGTGCGGACGCTCGAAACACTTTCTTAAGCAGCCATGTTGGACTGAGACACTCTCTCAAGCAGTCGTGTTAAACTGACGTACTTTCTCTCGAAGTCATGCTAAACTGATGAACTGCATGTAAATACTGTAAATAAACCCTTATTCCTCGTTCTCAATGAGAAGCAGTCCTTCCCTTCATCAACGTCCTCAGCGTGGATAAGTTGGACGACGGCATGGGTCAGCTACCTTCTAATTCATGCCCGACTCCAATCTTGACAACGGGTTACGAGCGATGGGATTGAGCCCCCAATCCTGACAATGATGGCGTCATGTGCAACGTTGTCATACGCGCCGTTCACGTCGAGAAAAAGCGCAACTGACATGCGCTTACGGCTTTTTCTCCTGTTGCACAAACGTTGTCAGGTCGATGACGCTATCAATTGCGGAACGACCCTGATGAAAGCCTGTCATGGAAGCTACGTAGATATTGTAACGCTCGAGATACCATTATAGACGTGCAAGGACCATCGTTTCCATCACCTTTCCAATGTAGCTAGCCAGAGATATAGGGCGATATGCCGCCAAATACAAAGGAGATCTTCCCGGCTTTAGCAAAGGTACCAGCCGACTTAACTTCCATTGCCGAGGAACTGTACCGCTATGCCATGAGTTGTTGAAACTGCTCAGATGCGCGCTTCTTGCCTCTTGTCCAAGGTGCCCAGGGCAGCATAGGTGACGCCGTCAGGGCCTGGAGGGGATGATCGTTTAGAAATAGCCAGGGCAGCTTCGAGTACTTCCATGGTAAAGGACACGTCCATTTCTGGTACGCGAGCAGCAGGAATGTCACTTACATCAATGTTGGTGTTGAGCGGCTTGCCAGTGGCTCTCGCACAGAATTCCTCCGCAACACCAAGCTCAGTTTTCAGTGCCTCAAAGCAACAGTGGGGCTAAGAGGAACGCCCCAGTACGAGGCTGTGGATTATATTATACCATGTGCCCTAATTCCGTTTGCCTAAATCTAAGCACTGGGGTGCTTTTGAGTTTGTTGCCATCGGAATACGGCCACCGAAGCAGGGAGTTGAACCGATAACACTGTGTTCAGCGGGATGACGCCATTTCTGGAGGACCACCGTAATTAGAGCTAGTCGCGCCTTCGTATTGCTTACAAAAAGCACCTGTGTTTTTTTTTCTGTATTCCTTGAGGTTGCGTATTAGTTCGTGGCACCCAAACGCAAGCTATGGGCGCTATAACGTAAAACTATTCCAAACTTTTCTATTCCAATTCTGCCATCAGCCCTCCGCGATTGGTCAAAAACTTTTTGGACCAACCCCACTTCACCTGTCTGTCACGCGACGTCATGAAAACCGCGATACCTCCCCATCTGATATGATGTGTACACACTGAATATGCACGATTTGACCGAGAAAGGTAAAACGGTTATTTCTGATTCGACGCCTTGTCGCCATTAGCCCCCGGCTATTGGTCAAAAGTTTTCGGGCTGCACCTACTTCACCTGCCTTTCACGCGACGTCACAGAACCGCGAAAACTCACTGCGTCAAATTGACGTGTACGCAGTAAAGATGCATTAATATGCCGAACAAAACTAAATTTTCCTCTGAATAGCCGCAGGCTGCCCCGTTCCGAAAGGAATAAAAGATGGCGGCTGCCGATCGCCCAGGCGCTGGCTACTCGCACCTGCCGGAGAGCATGGGTCTATTTGCGTATAATAAAACGTTTTGCGTGGCCGTGTAACGTTTTTGAGAACTCTTGGCACGTTTACGACCTCATTCTGCCAACTCTACTTTGCTGAGGATCCGTTTTACGTCATTCTTAAGCTTCCGTTGCATGCCGCCGCAATTTTCGACCAGCCGCCGCAAGCTAAGTAAGGGAAAGCGGACCAATTGCACACGCCGGCACCACCCTTTTCATCCGGTTATCGATTTTCAGTGCAATGGCTCTGCCCCATCGAATTCCTCTCCACTTGAGCGTTCTCCTCACCTCTTGTGAGCCAATTATATACGCCAAGCCGCTCAGTGTAGGCAATGTTATTCGTTTTTCAAGCAAACAAAAGTGACCTCCTATGAACGAAGACAGCATTTGATTGCTCTGTTCAGACAACCCTGCGGGTGACCGCCCGGTGCTTGCGTTGGTGGTCACGCAAATTTGGCGTCAGGAGATTGGAATAAAAACATATTGAAATAGTTTTACGTTATAGGGCCCCATAATTCAACTTCACGTTTGCGGCGCGACATCGTTGAAAACAGGTCACGGGGCGCCACAACACCGCACCCTGTACATGAATATTCATTGCTTTCATTTTTACACAGAACAATATATAGCGATACGTTTTTTTTTTCCATATAACAGATAACCGATGAGAGTAGATAATCTCGGGGAACGTTTATTGAACTTTCAGGATTCTTTTCTGTAACTCGCACGGAAAAACTGTGAAATCGCTGAAGTTTTCCAATTTTTCCAATTCTGCCGGAAAAAGTAAAAATACTGGTATATAAGTGAGACTAAACACACATTTCTTCGTGTTTAGCATGCACCGAAAAATTCGAAAGAAACTCTGGGTAACAAAACACACAGAAATTGCCACATAAGCCTATTTTCTACCTTTTTTTTTTCTTGACTGTACTTAAGGAGAGGTTGGTGCCTATGTGTTGCGTCGGCTACTCCTCTTCTCTTACGTGATAGTTATCGTCGTAAAGTTGTCAACAATCACCAAACTGGACAAATAAACACGTGAACGAACGTCCACGTACTGAGTTTCAATACTGCAATATATATAAATGTTCGCGCAACAGAACAGTTAACTTAGCATAAATACTCACAAAACCGAAATGTTCACACGCAACACATGAGTTCACACAGCATAAATGTTCGCAAAACCAAGATGTTCACACCTAAGATGTTGGGCACTTGAATGCCGCGCTCTAAATACAACAAATACAAATGCTACATGAACACGAAGACACAATGAACATGTAATTAAGGGTGCCTGGGAATAATAACAATGCGAGCAATAACAATTGTATGATTTAGTATTTTTGTGATATTTTGATTCCTCCAAAAATTGTACTAAGTTGAACGCAGCATTATTGTTTGAAGTTCTTCTGTTGGCCATGGACCGTAAAAATTTTCCTAAGGATAGTGGCCGTCTATCCAAGCCATGTGGATTTTTCGAGAGGTTCTTGCGGGAAGCATTGTGATTTTTACAGTGTAGAAGAAGGTGTTCTGAGTCTTCTTCAGCTTCTTCACATGAGCATGTAGTACTGTTACTTTTTCTTATCCTATACAGGAAGCTTTTAGTATAGGCAGTGCCTAGTCGAAGCCTATAAACTGTTGTTTCAATGGCTCGACTAATTTTAAGCGGAATATTGAATTCTATTCCAGGATCTATATTCTATATTAAGAGTTCTACGAATCATTCATGAACCAAGTGTCCTTGGACAATCTACCACATAGTTTTTTCGCTAGACATCGCGCATCAATCGCCGCTAGAGGAAGTAGGGGTAATTCATTCTCTTGCTGTGCTGCACGTGCCATGTGATCAGCTGCTACATTTCCTATGATTACACACTGACTTGGAATCTACTGGAAAAAATTGTTGTGTCGTAGATCTTTCGTTGTAGCGTATGTCTTCTGTATTTCGTATATCAATGTGCTGTTTGCTTTTCTTAAACTTATTTCTTTTAAGTACTGCAATGAGGCTTGTGAGTCACTCAGTATTGCCCAGCGAAGTGGTTCTGACTGCTGACATATGTAACGTAAAACAGAAAGTGTTGTGTAAAGTTTTGCCGTTGTGCATGGACGTTGAAAATTGGTAAAGCTTATATGCTCTTTTCTCTTGGTATGCAGGTATATAAAACGCCGATGTAGAGCTTCCCTTCCAGCGTGACCCATCGGTACACACGTTAATGCGATCTACGTACTTAATGTTAAGATGTGATAAAGTTAATTGCTTTATCGCACTACAAGCATAGCACATTTGCGACCTAATCCAGGAATTTAAGTGGCTATTTCTGGAATTGCTAGGCGACATGGGGGATGAGTTGCGCAAGTATATATATATATATATATATATATATATATATATATATATATATATATATATATATATATATATATATATATATATATATACAAGAAGCCAACAAACACTGACACCAAGGACAACATGGAGGAAATTACTTGTGCTTAATAAATGAAGTAAAGAAACGATTAATTAATGCTAATTAAAGTGGATTAAAAAACAACTTGCCGCAGGTGGGAACCGAACCCACAACCTTCGCATTTCGCGTGCGATGCTCTACCAATTGAGCTAAAAGCCGCGCCGTTTTCCCATCCACCTTTTTGGGTATTTATGGGTCCTAGTAGAACCCTGGGAGTGTTAGCCAGCGCCACCACTCACAGACCTTGGCGGTTCTACTTCTTTCGACATTCTCGGTAACTTTCAATAAGGCCTGTTCGTCGGTATTTTCTTTCAGCTCTGCGGCGTATAGCTCTGAGCATGTCGTATTCAGTCTATACCAGCGTAACCTTCAGGAATCTTAACAAACTTTGAACAAAGGATTAATTTCTCTTCTATAAGCGATAATAGACTGTCTGTACCACTGACCGCATCATCTGCACTTGTAATGTGATATCGAACTGCCTGCCAATTTGTTATCTTTGCAGAGCGTGGATAAGTCGAAAATCGTAGTCTGGGAATGCTGTATTAGGATAGGAAAATGATCGCTACCCCTTGTTTCAATGTCTGTTCTCCTTGTTGCTCCACATGCAATATCGTTTGAGCAGAGCGTGAGATCCATGCAGGCAGCTGGAGTAAGCCGTCATTCAACAAACACAGACCACTATTCTGAATCCCTTTTCTATAGGTCATTTCCACAGCGGTCACAGCAGGCGCTTCCCCACATGACTTGGAGTGCACCAAAATCCCCGCAAAATATTACATCTTCAGTGTATTTCTGAAAGAGGCCCGTCAATGTGGAAAGTGAAATATTTGTAGAGGGCTGTAGATAAACGCTGACTATAGTGATATTTACTCGGCCAAACCGAACTTTACATGCTACGTATTCTGGTATGTCTGACGCTACGGTACTTAATAAGGCTGACGGCAGGGGCCGTATAACGTAAAACTATTCCAATATGTTTCTATTCCAATCTCCTGACGAAAAACTTGCGTAACCGCGACGCAAGCATCGGACAGTCACCCGCAGCGTTGTCGGAACAAACCAATCAAATGCTCCCCTCGTTCATAGGTGGTCACTTTTGTTTGCTTGAAAAACGAATAACATTGCCTGCACTGAGCGGCTTGTCTTATCTAATTGGCTCACAAAAGGCGAGGACTATGCACAAGGGGAGAGGAATTAGATGGGGCCGAGCCACTGCACTGAATATTGATAACCGGACGAAGAGGGTGGTGACGGCGTCTGTGATTGGTCCACTTTCTCTTACTTAGCTTGCGGTGGCTCGTCAACAATCGCGGCGGCATCCAACGGAAGCTTAAGAATGACCCTAAAACGGATCCTCAGCAAAGAAGAGTTGGCAGAACGAGGTCGTAAACGTGCCAAGAGTTCTCAAAAACGTTACACGGCCACGCAAAAAGTTTTATTATACACAAATGAGCCCATGCTCGCCGGCGGGTGCGAGTAGCGAGTGCCTGAGCGATCGGCGGCAGCCATCTTTTATTCCTTTCGGAAAGGGGCAGCCTGCGGCTATTCAGAAGAAAATTCAGTTTTGTTCGGCATAATAATGCATCTTTATCGCGTACGCGTCACATCGACGCGGTAAAATCTTGCGGTTTTTTGACATCGCGTTAGAGGCAGGTGAAGTGGGTGCAACCCGAAAACTTTTGACCAATAGCGGAGGGCTAATGGCAAAAAGGCGTTGAATCAGAAATAACTATTTTTGTTTTGTTCGATCAAATTATGTATAATCAGCGCGCACACGTTATATCAGATGGGGAGCTATCGCGGTTTTCGTGACGTCGCGTGGCGGACAAGTGAAGGGGGGGTGGTCCAAAAAAGTTTTTGACCAATCGCGGTGGGCTGATTGCAGAATTGGAATAGAAAAGTTTGGAATAGTTTTACGTTATAGCGCCCCTGAGCCACCAGTTTTCTAAAATCCGCACACATAGAGCGAAGACTATTCGGGTTCCACTGGAATATGGCGACATTTTGATAGCAATTATTCATGCCCCGCCTGCGCCGTGGCTGATGTAGTGTTTTTCGATATCACTTGTTCCATCGACAATACGGCCCTGACCTCCAGGAGGTTATTGGCCTGTGAAATCGCGACAACTATGGCTTTTAAAGCACAAAACAACATTGGTGTAACAAGTTCAGCAATAGACGCAGAGGAGTCCGTCGGTTTCGTTACACTTACTGGTTGCGGTGTTCTCGTATTCTGTCGCATTTTAGCCATGTGGTTGCTCTTCTGACCAGATCCCTCCTGAACTTGTTGTCGAGCGTGATGTTGACTTGGTAATGTCCCAAAGCTTTGGCCTCGGTGCTGTGGCCCTGCCACTTTTTTTTTTATTTGCGAAGTGTCCTGATGCTTAGGCGCTTCCGGTCGAGGTGGTTGCGCAGGGTTCATCGTATTCATGTTTGGTTCCGGTGCACCACCCTGTTTTGTGCGACCATAGATGATGTCGTGTTGGTATTGAAGAGAGGTCGCTTTGTTCTGCGGGCATCCAGGAAATGATGCAGTGTGGGGCTCATTGCAATTCGCGCACTTAAGTTGTCCTAAAAAACTTGCATTCTTTGTGATGGTGGTCTTTTGCACATATTTTGCAGCGCTTCGTGCCTTGGCAGTTTTTCGCTTAGTGACCAAATCTCTGGCAGTTGTAGCAGCGTCTGGCTGACACCAGATATTCGTCGCCTGGATGGCTAGTGAGGCCAAGACAGACTCGCTCTGGGATTGGTCGGTCACAGCGAAATTGCAAAATTACGCTTCTCACAGGGCGCGATTCCACGGTGCCACCTTCTTAACGTATGTAACGGGTATGACGTCTAGCTGATGTACTCCTGTCTGTCTTAAATATTCGGTTAATTGTTCTTATGTGTATTCTAGAGGTACGTTTCTGATTTTGCCAACATTTCGTATGTATGACTCCGGAATAAATGACTTCACTAGTGCGCCAGCCACCTGCACACATGATAAAAAACTTATGGTTGAGACAACTGAACTCACCGTGACTGAGACACTTCAGCCTGACTAGGAAAGAACCTACTTTCTCTTTTGCTAGCGCAACGATTAATGAGGCTACAACGTTTGGCTTTGCTTTCCAAAACATTTTCATTTCTTCAGTTGGACGGAATACCACAGGAATTCCCTTGAACCTTCATTTTTTATGCGTCACAAGAGTGAAATAATCTACTCCTCCTCACATTCAATGTCTCCTTCTTTGATGAGGGAGTAGGTCGATGTTTTCTCATTCATGTGGTCACTCTGTTCTTCCCCTCTCACATTTTTCGCACAGCTTGCTTCGTCCGACATGCTCTCAGCTTTCCTCGTCGCTTCCAGGACGAGTGTTGGTGGTCGTATGTAGGAGACCATGGCCGCTGCAGGCAGGCTCCAGGCAGGCTCACAGGCTCGTCAGTTCCGAAGCCATGCTGCGGTAATGGCGGCCCTTGCCACGCTTGCACAGCACCGTTGCTGCCTTGCCCCTCCGCCACGGGGGCAGTTGAACGACAGCGCTTGGTGCCCTCGCGCCGCTCACCGGTACCAGTGATCGTCGCTGATGTTGTCCTCGAAGCCATAAAAAGTTTCCACGATAGCCAATCTTGTGCCTGATTAGCCTCGGCAGCTACACTTCTTCGTCTTTCGCATTTTCTAGCTTGTTCAGAATCTAAGTATGCCGTTTTTTATTTGTGTTCTGCGCATGCGTAGACAATTTATATATATATTTTTTTAACTAACGAAGTTCTTAAAAGCAGATCGATAACGTACGAAACCACACAATATTTTATTTATTAATTAGACTCTCTCAGATTTAATAAATAAATAAAATAAATAAATAGACAATGTGCAGTTGTGTAAGCCGCCTTTTCCGCCGTCTCTCAGTTATGATTTTTTCGTGATGAAACAGAAGCGGCCACTGAAAAAGTAACCTTGATTCCGACGTGTGGAGGAATTTCACTATGTCATCTGAAAATTTCGTTGAACTCAAAATATAACAGGGACCCCCCTCCGACTGCCCTTATCTGAACACACCCAGTTCTCTTCTCTCACATGGCAAAGCCGAACAAATATCTTTTAGCCTGTCACTTTCATTTCTTCCTCTCTCTCATCTCTCATGCTATACCTTTTTTTTTTTCGTTTTGCAAACGAACTATCATTTTTATAACCTCAAGAGTGTGTCCCTGAGGCTCCTGAACAAGAGCGCAATAGTAGCAAGAAATTAAACTACTCTGGGATGTCTCCATCTGAACTATTGATTTTATCGTCTTCCAGAACGCAGACACGATATATATATATATATATATATATATATATATATATATATATATATATATATATATATATATATATATATATATATATATATATATATATATATATATATATATATATATATGTATATATATATATATATAACGCAGACACGATATATATATATATATATATATATATATATATATATATATATATATATATATATATATATATATATATATATATATATATATATATATAATGTTCCGTTCATCTTTGCGCGAGCATTTCATCGGGGTCATTCGTTGCCGCTTTGTTAATAATTCGTCTGCGGGCGACGCCGGGATGTATTCATGTATGGCTGTTGAATCTGCCCACCGCTGAAACCGGGGCGGCCCGGCAAATCGAAGCGCACGACTGTCATATCGGCTCCGGCTGTCACCGCGTAACAAATGGGAACTGAGCGCTTCCGCACGTCCGCCGACGCAGCCGCGCGCCTATTGAAATATTAACGCGGCGCGCCTCGCCCGTTTCTCTCGTGAATCCGCTTTCGTTTCCCCCCACGCGCCATGTTCGATGGCCAGATGATTGTTCGTTCCTCACTTGTTTGCCGGCCTCTGCATACCTTCCGACCGGCGGGCGCAATTTCCTCACGTGCTGCTTGTAAAGTTTGCCACCGAGACTGGTGGGATTTTTCCCCACGCAATGAGGTTTATTATAGGCTCGAACTATGTCATTTCTACGGAATTAAAGTAGCGATGCTTTGATAAATCGACGCTATCCGAGCGCTGAGCTCGTTACAAATACTACACCAGTGCTCAGTCGTTGATCCATAGCATGGCAGCTGAACACGAATGAGGGGTCTACTTATTAGGCGTGCTGAGAGCTTATCCACCTAGCATTTAATTCTAGCACCGCGCTGTATACTTGATCGCGTTGGTTCGACGGTTTCGTTACTGCGCGTTAACGCTGTGCAACGACGTGAAAATGTACATACTGATGGCATATTCTTCAAATTGACAACGCTCATTTGCCTAAGATGAAATGCTTCAGCACTATATTCAGCGCTACGTTCAGGCGCCCCGCTCACTGGCCAGTAACTCCCTCGTCGATGCATGGTTCCTAGTAAGCTTGACCACTACCACCGATAATGCACTTACAAATTATACTGCACCTGACATCGGCACGCTTAAGCAACCGGGGCAGGAGATGGTGAATTGAACTTTCTCTCGCACCATTCTACAGCGCTCGGTATACCCTCTATACTCCACTATACTCCTTCTCTTCGAGAAGCCTCCCTCTACCCCCACTCTTTCTCTATCTTGCATCTATCCTCGTTCTTGTTCCTGAGCAACCATCCAGCTTCTTTTTTTGTGGGGGAGGGTATGTACGAGGAGATAAGGGGGGGGTGCAACCCCCCCCCCCCAGCACCCTTCCCTTTCCCTTCTTTCGCGCGCGGTGTTTCTTTATGAACTGCGAGAGCGTACCAGTCATGAGACGCAACCGAAATCAATAACAGCAGCCGCCTTCAATGATGCGTAGACTCTTGGCCTGAAAGACAACAGAGGTTCTTTCGTTGACTTCGTTTGTGCAAACGATGCTCGATGGCTGTCAAAGAATCCGAAAGCATCACCTATATCGTGGCATACTACATTTGCCTACAAATTATGGTGAATGGGCTAAGGGGCATTGAATAAGCCGTGCTCAAGAAAGCTTCTCGCGAGCGCCGCTCGTGAAGCATGCGAATTCAGCGCGAATTGACTCGCACCGAACGTCTCCGCTATATAGCCACGAGGGCGTTTGCCTTCAGTGGGCGAAAAGCGAGGAACCGTGTACAATGCACGCACACGACGGTCGTGTCGTGCTCGTAATTCAGGGCATTTCTGGTCACTTGTCGCATGTGGCCAGAAATGGAACATGCGCTCGCACATTGAGCCTGCACGCAGTATGCGCGCTGTGCGTGTGTGCACGTGACGCGTGTATGTATGTTTGTGTGTGCGCGTGTGTGCGACCTTGCACGCCGTCTGTGCGTGCACGTGTGCGCATGCATGTTTATGTGCGTGAGCCTTCTTTATTTGCTGCCCTCAATATAGGCTGCAGAACAAGGTGTATTGGCTACCTTAACCAACTTTTTTTTTTTTCTGTTGGAGATGTCCTCGCAGGAAATGACGAAATGCAGTGCTGAGCTTTTCGCAGCAATTAATCAATGGTATTCGCGTCAGCGGCATAGAGATTCGGCAGAAAGTGTCGCTTGCTTCGGCAGCTTTAATCTGATAAAATTGAAATTCAAATTTCACTGCCTGTTCCTCCTTATATGGTACCGACTTTTCGTTACTTCAGTTACTTCGCATGCAATGCGCGTCGTTATAAACGCGCGCATGGAATACACGTGCCGTAGTTATTTGTATTAAAGTTTGCGAACGCAGCGCAGAGAGTAAATAGAAACTGACGTAAAAATGACCATGTTCGTGCGCAAGTTTCTTGCATGTGAAAGTAGGTGAAAATTGCATCGGCCTACACATACGGTGTTCCGATATTGGCTCCGTAAATGACGTCTCAAGGCAATCTGCTTTTGCAAGACGTAAACGTATAACATGACTTTACATTCTTTCTTTTTAATACCCAGGTTAATTTAGCATGGGAATTTCGAATAGAACGCGATTGCCGCTCGCACTCTGGAGAAATATTTATTTCGTCCTGTCAAAGGCAGTCAATTTCTCTTTTTCTCTTTCTCTTTCTTCTTATTCTAGCTCTCTTTTTTTTCTTTCAGGCTTCTCTAAGGACATTAGCGCTTTTTAAAGAAACGCGACGTTCGTTTGAAATGGTAATCAATGTGCCGTTGAAATAGCCTCTACCTTGTTGCTAGGCGGCACAGGGACCATCCTCGCCTCACTGCTTGAGTACGCGGCCTTTCCCATGGGGCGCATTTAGACGCTGCGATATTTTATTTTCTTTTTTTTTCGCTCTCTCTCGCTCTCTTCAGTTTGTGAGGCAGGGGCGCACTGATAAATAAAATAGTATCACAGCTTGAAAAGCAGCCCGTATATGCGATATTTGAAATGCGGTATGCGGTATGCGCTATCTAGGACGAACGCTGCCGAGGTTTGCGTTTCACCAGCGAGGAACATTGGCATAAAGAAGATGACGATGGCAAAAGATAATGAGGCATCAACCAATTCCTAATCGTGTTGTAAGGCTGGTCATGTGTTTTCGTTCGCGAACAAGACAGGGACTCATGGAGCCGCAGCAGCTGGGCTTGGCCTGAAAGACCGTGAAAGGGATGAGCAAGTGGCAGGGACACAGAGGCCGTTTCCGCTGCTTACTTGGCCGTCGTTGCTGCGAAGTTGTACGTTTCACTTCGGTGCGCACCAGGCGCACACAGAGGAAACTATAGTCGAAGTCAAGTCTATTTGAGACTATTTTCTTGCCGTCTCTCTCTGTCCCTGTTTTTGATCAATTGATTACGCTTTTTTTGTGTGTGTGTTTGTGTGTGATCGTTATGGTCTTCTATGAAGTCACTGAATTCCGGGCGTTGTTCGCACCGCACGAACTCTCAAGCGCTGAAACGTGGCCCGCATCAGGAAGGGGCTGGTCGCGCAGAGCAACCCATTTTGCCCGCGCTTGTCAGCCTGCCACCTTCAAAAGGACCAGCGTTCGGCTAGCTGTATGAACAGAAAAAAAAATGAGAGAAAAAGAAAACATTGCCAATTCAGCGCTCGTTTTAAAGTGCAGCCGACGCTCCGGTCGCTTTCAAAGCTCGCGCTTGGTGCAATGCCCCAAGCATTTTTGAAAGGAACGCTCATTAGTGCCTAGCTGTGTGCGTTTCTGTCGGGCTCGAGCGAGCCGTCTGTCCGCAGCGAGCGGCCCGGGGGAAGGTGTGGGGGAGGACCGGCTTCATTTGGGACGCTGGTTTCAGAATAGAGTTCTCGATACAATCCGCATTCAAGCAGAGCATGAGCACGACATCGCATATCGGCTGTAGAGCCTTCCAAATTCTAAGGCGAGCTTGTTAAGCCAGAGCCAAAATAAAGAAAACAAAAACAGTCAATGGGTGCGCACCTAGCTTGTCCCAGGATGCGGAAGGTGTTGACGCGGTTCGCGTGGAGTCGTCTCGGGCTTCAATAAACTAGCACTACGTCTCTTTATAGATCATGACCAGCACAGCCATTAGGTCAACAAAGGCGCCAAGCTGGAAATCGATGTTAATAATGAGATGATGGGCCGTTGATGGCATTGTTACTACCGTTCTAAAGGAGTATAAAATTAGAATACTGCAGTCCCGAACCATTTGGTTCATTTCGGTTTATTCCTGCGCCAACCAAGTGGCTGTCAAAGGGATCGAAAACCGCCCGGAATGTGTCTTATGAGCATTCTGCCGATTGACAGATCGCGACTCAAACTGATAGCAGCGAGCGCAAGTTTATCCCTTAAATGTGGAATTATATTTCCGAATTCGTCAAACGTGTCATATTTTGCGCGACCTTGACTTTAGGCCCTAGAAAACCGTCTCCGATTCTAAATACATATATAGGAATTTGGTCGTTTCAGATGCTATACCTTGAAATTCACAAACATTCCCAAATTATTTACCTGTGTGCTTGCAATGTCAAATTACTTTCACAGAATAGTGGCGCTGCCAGCGCGCAAGAAAGCGGAGCTGTTCATCGACGTAGAGCTGCCGTGGTTGCTCAGACTAATGGAAACAGATCTTGAAGGCTATGCTTTTGCGCCAAAAGCCATTGCTGACACGTCAAGGCTGCCATGTTTTATACACCTTGTCGTTCGCCTAGAGGTAGTTTTGCAAAACAGAATGATCTCCATGACATATCTACACTAATAAAAGGTTGTTGCGGCTATTTTATGACCGCAATTGCAGTGTTTTATAAAACAGCTGTTCTGCTGCCTAACTTGCATGTTCATGTCGCGTACCGTTGTCGTCGATATCAGTTATACCTGTTGCTGGTTTCCGAACCGAGAAAATATGAGATTTTTTTGCAGATCGAAAAATTACGTTTCAAGAATGCCCAGAACATCCACGAATAAACTGCTGCGGGTATAGATACTTGAAATAGTAGTCTTTCTTCGCACCAATGAAGGGAAATAGAATGAAAACCGGTTGTCAGTCCCTTTAATCAGTAGGGACAAGGTCAGTACAGTGTCAAGCGATTGAAACGTGATACTCAGACAACATGGTGGCCGGTACTTTCTTGCGTCCCCGGTGGGCGCTGGTGAATGCGATGATACATTTTTGTGTCACAAGACATCGAAAATCTTTTTAAAGCATCGTGACTGCATTCGGTCTTCTCAGCGATCACCCAGCGATCACCGGTGGCGCAAAAAGCGCCGGCCGCCATGCTGTCTGAGTATCGCGTTTCAATCGCTGAGCACCGTACATTTCAACTTGTTGGCCCGTCCATAACCTCGCCGCAGAACACATACACATGCTCAGGATTAAGCGAATTTTGAATGATGCTTTCACCATCCGGGATAATTTATCACACTTTGACTTATAATCAATTCACTCTAAGCGGCCTGCAGAAACATTATTCCTCATTAATAACTGAAATGAGGTATCATTCTTTATTTATAAATATTCGCAGTTACGTCGCCCCTTCGACCTTCCACTTAACGCAACTATAGCAAAATATTGGTCATTTCTCATGTCACTTTGCGTGATACGATGGACTTTCGCAAGCTGCGTCGTCGCCATTAGTTGAACCGCGTGCTCCCGTCTCCACGGGAGCACACGATACGCGGGTGCTCGGAGCAAGCGCTTGGAGCATTGAAACTCGGCGAAGTGGCCAGTGTCTTGCGCGCAGTGGCACACAAGATTCCAGAAGGCCACGTCGGCAGCGGCTGACGGACGCGAGTACAGAAGCGAGGAACGCGGGTCGACTCGGGTCGGACGTCAACGTTCGCGAGGTCAACGATTTTCTGGAGGGATTCGGTAGGGCGCCGACGGTCGAGGGGTCTTGGAAGCGACGCGTCTTCCACTTCTGTCGCCCATGCGTAGACATGCAAGAGTTGGCGAGAGCCCCCTGCCGTCCATCGCCGAACAGTTCCTCGTGCGAAGCATTGCCAGCCATGAGCGCGCTCCCCTAAGGATGTATCCAGCGAAACAACACACGATACCTGAATATCCGCACTGCAACAAATGTAAGCCTGCAGGCGCGTAATTCAGTTAAAGGAACCATAGAATAAAATATAAGGTCGAGCTATATCGATAGATTAGAAATCAATCATCGTTTTCGGTGTGTGAAGATGACAATTAGTTGTGTAGATATTGCTGCCTAAGGTCTCGCTGCTCCTCGTCAATTTGAGCCACCCGCGCCGAAATGGACGGGTTGACGTTATCTCCGCTTGACCTGCCTTTATAGCGCTCTCTATGAATCAGCCAGTCTTGACGTTACAGGAGAGGTTGTATAGTCAACCACAGGTGGCGCCACTCCGATTCTACGCAGTCATCATTTTCTCGCTTGCATAAGCTTTGTTCTCACTACAAACGACGGATTTGTTATTAGCGAAGCCTAATCTTTCGATGCAGCCCGACTTAATATGTTCATTTTATGTCCCTTTAATAAATTGAGCAGCTTTCTATAGAAGCGTTTGGCTGTTCGATTGCGTTGACAATCATCGTCGACGTTTTCCGTACAGTTTGTTTTCTTGGCTGTGGAGACATCTCTGAATCTCCCTAAGTTAAACCGACTCCCCGAATTGACATTATAACACGCTACCATCGCGAAAAAAAAAAAAAGCAGGCGAGATTCAGGAGGAGCTTTTGTGATGCGTGCCTGTTTCGTATGAAACGAGGGACGTTATCTTGCCTCGCCTTACGTTGAAATTCGATTACTTCGTGGCGTTATAGCGTTAACAGTTCAGCAAGTGTGCGAGTGTGCGTAAATAAGAATTTTGTTGAGATTGCAACGAAGGCCTCGTTCCGTATGAAGCTATGAAGCTGTGTTTGTGGTCCAGGCCACCTAATCTTTTGAAACGAAATAGCGTAGGCGCGTTCCAGACAGAGCCACGAGAACACCATTCTGCTATTATATTCCAGTTTAGCTGCAGAAACGAGGCGAGAGCAAGAGAGTCGGATCGCCTGTATTCATGCAGCCGGCCAGACAAAGCATAACAAAAGCTATACTGAGTCGATGTCTGTGCTCCCGCTGCAATGCTCCGCATAGTCTGTGCTGAAAGTTCACTGTGACAAAGGAAAAAAAAAGAAAGAAAGAGGAAATGGGAAGCAGAGGCCCGGTAACTTGAATAGGCCATTGAATAAACAAGAAAAAATAAGGGGAACGAAAGGCAGATCTGTGGCTCCCAGAAGCGAATACCCACCCCATGACTGCGCCCTTTTGTTGTATATCTTCTGCTACATTCTTCATCTCTCTCTCTCTCTCTCTCTCTGCTTCTCCGGGTACGCCGAGTTTTATTTCTGTGCCCTGCGCGCACTATTATGACTGGAAAACATGTCTTCATCCTTTATGCTTTCCACATTTTAAAGCTCCGATGTAAAAAAAAAAAATATATGCGCGTATAGCTCGCTTGCCATCTTTTTTTCTTTCGTTTTATGTGGGTGTGCGTGTGTGTGATAGGCGTAGCTGTCCGAGCTGGAGCAGCAGAGAAAAAAAAATAAATCGAGGGAGAAAGACGAGAGAAGGTCGAGTTTTCTGTTCCAGGCTAAGCACCCAGCCCGTCCAAACGCAAGGAGCCTGCAGAAGAAAAGACGGCCGAAACAAGAAAAAGCATGCTAGGTGGCAAGAAGCGGTGGCGGAGCGGAACTTTATAAGCGAGTTTTCTCGATGCGAGCTGGTGGGCCGTGTCCTTCTCGAGAGAAAATGCCGCTTGCATCTCTTCTGGCTCGACTGGCTCTCCTGCGAAAGCGCCGCGCCCTGGTGATCATGATGGTGCTCCCGAACGATGACGACCTCGAGTGGCAGGGAGGTGTCTGGCGGGTGAGGGGCTTCCTGCTCTGGCCACATGGCTATGGCTGGGGCCTGGAATGAGCTGCTGGGAGGTAAACACCGCCGTAGGGAAAGTGTCGGGAAGAAAGAGAAGCGCAGGTCGCTCGACGGCGGCGCATCGATGAGCGAAGGGTTGCGCATCGCTTTGTGCGCGCGCACTCCAGCCCACGCCGCGATCGGCGCCTTGCGTCATCTTCTTGTTGCGCCTGTGCGCATCGATATATACGCGACGAGTATGGATTCTGCCGCTTGCTGCTGTTGTTGGCAGGCAGCTCCCCACACGCCGTAGACAGACGAGTGCCTTTCAACCAGCTCAGTGCGGGGATCGCTCTTTCCATTTCATTCGATTTGCGAGCGGAAGCCCGAGGTAGGAAGACGGAAGGGGGAGAGCGACGCCGAACGGCATGCAGCTTGGCGCCATGGTACACGTCAAAATTGAGGCGAAAATTTCGGCGCGGGAGGAGCACGGGTGAAGGTGATGGAAAACGAGACTCAACTGCGCGGTGGAGGGCCGCCGCTGAGCGACGGCCTCCAGTTGCTAAGGCGGAGCTATCCGGAGATTAAACGGTCTCCGGTGGAGCTGCAGGCACGCGGGCCTCTCGTGGGCGTCGATGGAGCTCCGAGCTAATGTATATCGATCCGTGGCGTTCACTTTCGAAACACGTAATAATTTAGGCAGCATGTCAAAAATCGGATTCAATTTCGTATTGGGAATATAAATGGATTCTTGAAGCTGTCCTGAAATCAGCTAAAGCTGTTTTAGGATGGTCTGTGATCTTTCAGTACAGACGAAAGAGACGGTCGGCGTTGCAGGTAAAGAAGTGGCTGAAACTCTACGGCTAGAAAAAAAAATAAGAGCTCCATCAGTCAGCTTTCCCCGATACGTCTAGAGCCTCTGGCAGCTTTCTGGAAACTGCTACATTTGTTCGCTTCATGCGAGCTGGAAGGGTAGCCTCAGATTGAGATAGCGACAACGAAATAGGTGTTATTCTTTCTGAAACACTATCTTAATTGCAATACCTTTCCTTTTTTATTAAGTTTACCTTATGCTTACGAAGGCCGTAATATCACAACGCATCCAATGTCCAACTACCTATGACTGCCTTTATAGTAACAACATTATGCTACGCCAATGTTCTGTATGTAATATTAAGGCAAGAAAAGAAGGGATTGGCGTATGCGGAAATAATGGCAATAAACTGCAGCAATGGGACCGGGCTAGTTGTTGATCTATGATGCGGACTTACAGTGCGTGAAATATCACGATTATTGAAAAACGATAAATATCAACCCTGAAGAGTGGCCTAGCTGAGCGGTAAGTGCGTGAGGACTGCGTGAATAGGGTGCTGCTGGAGCCGAGTTTGACGTCCCGGTCCTAAACACCTGCGCCCGTATTCTCAAAACGTTCTTACGCTAAAAGCGTTCGTGCCAGCCAATAGTGATTTAGGACATATTATTAGCGAAGGCGTCTCCTTTTTCACCCAATGAAAAACAACACTTACGAACGAAAAGCTTTGTGAATTCGGCCCCTGGTGTTTATGGGAAGGATTTAAGTGAATATTAAACAGTACAATAAAGGTAACCCAATAACAATAACCCCCCATCTCCCCTCTTGTTTTTTTTTGGCATCGCATCATACGAGGTAGCACCGTCAGCACCTAAATAGTAATAACTTGTAGGCGTTATAATCGTTAAAGCTTCACTGATTTTTATTTAATTAGGAACTTGTGGAGACATATTGTTGTCGCAGCATTGGTACCGCTCAGTGCACAAAGCATGCCGGCCTGCTGGAAATCGTGTGGTTAATGCTAGCCCTGAGAAATGCATGCATTGCCGCTCCAGTTAACAATATTTCCAAACTACATTTTCCAAAAAGTACAATCTTGAAGAACACTCGTATTTCACCGCACATTTTCAGTGTTCATTCTTTGAAATTCGTAAGGCACGAATCACTACAAAGAGATTCGATATGCATACCGGTTGACTTAAATATGGCATACCATAAACGCCGCACTTCCCCTTGTGAAGATGGTATCGCCTACCAACCCTTACAAAGCATTCATAAGGCTTTTCGTGAACGTATACAAGACGAATATAACGAATTGTGGCGAACCTCTCTGATCCCCGATGATTGAAAATCATCCGTGGTGATACCGAAGTTATAGCCTGGGCGCTCTCCATAACACCTCAAGTCTTACGGCCAATATCACTAACATTAAATGTTATCAAGCTGATGAAAAGAATGGTACTGTTTCGTCTAGATGCCGGCTACATGGGCTGAAGTTCTTTCCTGATGTGATGAGCGGCTTTCGTCACCCTCGCTCAGCCCTGGACAGCATTGCAGACCTAGCTTGTATCATCGCTTGAATTTGCTCGAGAAAACAAGCACTCCGCATATAGTATGCTATTTTTGGAGATACGAGGTCTGTTAGAAAAGTATCCGACCTTTGGCCGAAGAAAAAACTGACAGAACTGGAGCGTTGGAAACCTAATCAGCCTCAAAGTAGTCTCCTTGGGACTCCCCACACGTCCCCCAGCTGTGTTGCCATTGTTGGAAGCATTCCGAGAAGGCCTCTTTCGGAATGGAGTTTAGCTCACCTTTCGTTGCAGCCGTAATGTCCTCTCTTGCCTGAAGTCGCGCTCATTTCAACGGCCTCTTGATTTTGGGAAACAGCCAGAAGTCGCAGGGGGCCATATCAGCAGAGTAAAGAGCCTGTTGAACTACAGGAGTCTGGTTTTTGCCAAAAAAGTCCGAATCAAGTGCGAGGAATGTGCAGGTCCATTGTTGTGATGGATGCGCTAATTTCCTGTTGACCACAACTCCGGTATCTTCCGCCGCACAGCATCACCTCGGCGACGGAGGACATCCCTGTAGTACTCTTTGGTGATTGTTTGACCCTGTGGTGCGTACTCGTAGTGTGCCACACCGCGGTAGTCAAAGAAAGCAGTCCGCATCATGTTGACGTTGCTGCGCACTTGGCGGGCCTTCTTTGGTCTTGATGACGTGGAACGCTTCCACTGTGATTATGGTGTTCATGAAGTCGGGGTCACTGTTCGTGGAATCCAGTATGTCCTGTGAGACTTCAACACGAAGTTGCTTTTGCTCCATCGTGAGCAACTTTGGCACGAATTTCGCCGCAACTCTCTTCATGGCCAAATATTCGGTCATAATGGCATATGCAGAAAAAGTGCTGATGCCCGCCTCTTCCGCAATTTCTCAGATAGTCACACGACGGTCCCGCATCACCACAGCGTTCACTTCGGCAATGACCTGGTCATTTCGGCATGTTGATGGCCGACCGGAGCGTGGCTCGCTCTCCACCGATGTGCGGCCATCTTTAAACCGGTTGTATCACTCCTTAATCTGTGTGCTGCTCACAGCATCGTCACCGAAAGTCATCTGAATCTTCCTAATGGTCTCCACTTGGCTGTCGCCCAGTTTTTGGCAAAATTTGATGCAGTAGTGGCGCTCCAGTCGCTCCGCCAGTTTCCTTGCAATAAATAACCGACGAGCGCACTGCGCACTACCTCACTCATACGTTGCGTCCCAGCAACTGACGCTATCGGCAGGCGGGAGAGAGAAAAAGACAGAAAACTTTATTTGGTCCATTAAGGGTTTAGCGTTCGGTCTTCGTCTTCATCGCTACAGACGCTTGACCTTAGCAGGGTTGAGCCCCTAGTCCAGGACTCCACTGAGCAGCGCTGCTTCGCTTGCGTGCTGCACCATTGCCCTTTGGGCGGTGAGCTCGCAGCTGGTGAGCCGGCTCTCCCACTGCTCCGCACTCGGGGTTTTGTGTTGGTGGAATGTGTAGTTACGTTTACACTCCCAGGTTATATGGTAAAGCGTGGGGGTTGCCTCGCACCACGGGCATGTGTTCCTAAATTGTGTAGGATACATCTTGCTTAGTATATGTAAGTTAGAGAAGGTTCCCGTTTGCAGCCTCCACCAACTAGCTGCTTCTTGCTGTGTTAAGGCTTTGTGTGGCGGGGAGTATCTAATTCTCTTGCCTCTGTGGTAGTTCAGTAACTCTGAATAGCCGATCTCCACGGTGAAGTGCTGTCCCAGGGCGTGTGGCCGCTTGACTCGGTACGTGATCTCGCAAGCCAAGCTGTCTGTCGTTTCATTTCCTTCTATCCCCATGTGTGCCGGAATACAGATTAGTTTGTGGGTTGCGGTGTCTGAGGTGTTCTGCCTTGCAGAAAATAGCTAAGGCAGCCCTGCAGATTCTACCCTTTGTGTAGTTCCTGCATGTCTCTTTTGAATCCGTTAAAATGACAATTGATTTGCCTTTTCGATAGCCCTCAGCCGCCGCTAGCGCAACAGCGACCTCCTCCTCTTCCACTATCCTGGCGCTACGTGTAGTTGCGCAGGTGATTAGCTTGCCTGCGTTGTCAACCACTACCGAAGCTGCCTTAATGCAATTTGTATGTCGATCCCATGGATACAGTGTTGCATCCGTGAAAACCGTGTTTTCTAGTTTGGCTAAATGCCTTTCCACATAATCTGCCCGCGCCTGCCTTCTGGCCGTGTGGAGATTTGGATACATGTTTTTCGGAATGGGATTGACCTCCTTGGGTCGCGCCTAACCTTGTCAGGAGCGCTCTTCCCGTAGCCGTGTCTCTGATTCGGTGAAACTGTGCTCCAAGCTGTGCTTCTGCCAGTTCGGCGAAGGTGTTGCTAAACCCTAGCTGTAGCAGCTTGTCGTTCGCTGTGTTTCTTGGTAAGTGGAGTGCCGTCTTGTAGGCCTTCCGCAAGATTGTCTCTGCTTGTTCCGTTTCGCTCTTGGTCATAGGGTAGTATGGCAGCGAGTAGATTACCCTGCTGAAATTAGGCTTCTGACGAGCTTTAGCGTGTCGTCTTCTTTCATCCCACGCCATCGGTGGGAGACTCTGGTTATCATTCTGCCTACCTGTTCAGCCGACTTGCTGAGTAGGCCGAGTGTGTGGCTGCATTTCCTGCTTGCTTGTAGCCACATTCCCAGGACTCTTATCAAGTTCCTCTCCGGGATGTTTTGCCCCTCCAGTTTCACCTCGAGTGGTGCATCAGTGGGGTGCCTTCCTACCCTCAGTAGCTCAAAAATTCGCGCATGCGCACGAAGGTTCAAGGTCGGCTGATGCAAGCGCGTTTGTTTCATATCCATCAGGAGTTCGCAAAAAAAAAGGTTGAATACCTTTCTAACAGACCTCGTACAGCAAGCTTTCGACTCGGTCCCGCATGAGGATATAATTTGCGCACTTGCGACCACTGGAAATTCGCGTCGTCTGCTTCTATTTTTTCGCAATTTTCTATCAGAGCACAGAATGAAAGTTGGCGCTAGAGGAGAAATAAGTGAATCGCGCAATTCGATGCGTGGTGTCCTGCAAGGGAGCGTTGTATCACCTCTTCTTCTTAACTGCTTTCTTGTTGGGCTTCTTCGCCATTTGCCTCAGAAATGTGACTTTCCAATAGGCACATCTGTCTATGATGATGACATCGCTCGGTGAATCAGTGGCCCTTCGTACCTTGGCGCACGCCTTATCGTGCAAGCTTGCAGAAAGCTCTGAATGCGACTGCAGAGTACTTGGATGAAGTTGAGTTATATTTTTCACCTGCCAAGTCGGCTGCAATTGCATTCCAGCCCAGACAACGTGCGCGCCGAACCATGAGTCGACTGTACACCTTGGCGAGACACCAATAAGATAGGTACAACACCCTTACCTGGAAGTTGTTATTCATGATCGCCTCTGGTGGCGTCCTGCGGCTAAATCTTTACGGCGCAAACCACTGTCCCTCCTCAAACATGTGGCCGCCTTGACTGCTAGGGGTTCCGGCTTCGACCAATTAAGCGACAGCACTACAGGTGCGTCAGCCATCTGTATTCTCTGGCGTAATGTATGCGTCGCCATTCCTGAATGTGCCGCCATAGTTTGATGACCCAACTGGTAAGTGACCATCGGATCGCCCTCAGGGTCATGCTTCGCTTACCTCGCGAGGCAGAATCAGTGGCATTACATACTGAAGCAGATTAGTTGCCCCTGAGGCTGCAAGCAGACCACAGAGCTCTACGCCACATCGAGCGTCTTCACCGCGCAAAGAATGACCAAGCACTTCTTAATCGGCTGACCCAGCGCCCATTCTCTTGCGTAAGTTAAATGATGGCATTGTGTAAAACCATTGCGGTAATTCTGAAGGGACTACTTCAGTTACACCCCTCAAATGTTTCAGCAAATGTCTATCCCCCGTTTATGTTGCAATTCCACAAATACACGAAAAGTCTGCACTGCCTGTTCCAGCGCTATTCCATTTGGCCCGGTCACACTTACTCGAACGGTTTGGAGATTATGTTAAAATATTTACGGATGAATCCGTACATAGCGACTACCAAGGCGCCCATCCAGCTTACTTCTGCCCTTCAACTGGCATCCAGCGGGTGCTTCGCATAGCGCATCCAGCCTCATCAACAACTGCGGAGATGGCAGCGATTGATGTTGCTTTGGCAGCAGTGGCAGCGGCAGCACTGGTAGCAGTGTTGGCAGCAGTGGCGGTGGAGCCGACATATTTACTTAGTTTGATCGTCCTACACACAGGTTTTGCCTGCTTCGAGGTGCAACGACGTCGACTGCTCACTTGCGGACTTCACGGCTGCGTCTGCGCGCCGTTTTGCCACATCATACCTTCTTCGGTTGGGTGGCATACGCACGTACGGCTGACGTAGCTTTCCGAGTGAAATCAGCACCCCCTGACCTTCGACGGACACTGCCCCTGGCTATAAAGGACCTGCATCTTCTACTCGACCGGCACTTTGGCAGCAGTGGCAGCGGAGCCAACATATTTACTTACTCGGATCGTCCTACACACAGGTTTTGCCTGCCTCGAGGTGCAACGACATTGAGTGCCACTTGCGGACTTCACGGATGCGTCTGCGCGGGATTGTTCCTGTTTTGCCACATCATACCGTCTTTGGTTGGGTGGCATACGCGCTTACGGCTGACGTAGATTTCCGAGTGAAATCAGCGCCCCCTGACCGTCGACTGGCACTGCCCCTGGCTATAAAGGACCTGCATCTTCTACCCGACCGGCACTTTGGCAGCAGTGGCGGCGGAGCCACCATATTTCCTTACTTAGATCGTCGTACACACAGGTTTTGCCTCGAGGTGCAACGACGTTGACTGCCAGTTGCGGACTTCATGGCTGCGTCTGCGCGGGATTGTTCCTGTTTTGCCACATCATACCGTCTTTGGTTGGGTGGCATACGCGCTTACGGCTGACGTAGCTTTCCGAGTGAAATCAGCGCCCCCTGACCTTCGACTGGCACTGCCCCTGGCTATAAAGGACCTGCATCTTCTACCCGACCGGCACTATGGCAGCAGTGGCGGCGGAGCCAACATATTTACTTACTTTGATCGTCCTACACACAGGTTTTGCCTGCCTCGAGGTGCAACGACATTGACTGCCACTTGCGGACTTCACGGCTGCGTCTGCGCGGGATTGTTCCTGTTTTGCCACATCATACCGTCTTCGGTTGGGTGGCATACGCACTTACGGCTGACGTAGCTTTCTGAGTGAAATCAGTGCCCCCTGACCTTCGACTGGCACTGCCCCTGACTATAAAGGACCTGCATCTTCTACCCGACAGGCACTTTGGCAGCAGTGCCGGCGGAGCCGACATATTTACTTACTTTGATCGTCCTACACACAGGTTTGTGCGGAATCTTGTATGTTTCCTTTTCTTACTTACTCCGTCACTGCTGCCAAACGTGAAGTGTAAATGTCAGGTACTAAAATGACGCATGAACTAACCAAGTTCCTAAAAGACATTCGGCAAGAAATGCGTTACATGTGAAGCGCTATTGAAGAACTCCGAAAGGAATTCAAAGACATGAAGCATTCTATGGATTTCTTCAGCACCCAGTTTGATGCAACGACGACACGGTGTGCTGCAATTGAAAAAGAAAACGCTTCCTTAAAAAAAGGAAAACACTGCTTTGACAGCCAATCTCAGGAACTTGGAGGGCAAGTGTTTGGCCTTGAGTAGAAGATGACAACCCAGGAACACCACTGAAGAAACAGAAACGTTGAAATTAAAGGTGTGCCATTCACTGACAATGAAAATCTTTTTGCAGCAGTAGCGAAGCTCGGCAGCCTGATCAATGAGCCTCTCTGTGACGCAGACGTCGATGTTTGTCACCGTGTGCCGCGGAAAGATGGTGGCTGTCCGAATATTGTCGTTCAGTTTCGTTCGCATTCAAAGCGTGATGGGCTCATTGAAAAGGCGCGAAAAAAGCGTATATCCGCCACTGATCTCGGTAAATGTGGTCATGCTTCTATTTTCGTAAATGAGCACCTGCGCCCAACACTAAAGAAGGTTCTTGGGCAAGTTGTTGCGCGAAAGAAAGACAAACAGTGGAAGTACGCGTGGACTCTGGATAGTAAAATTTTGGTGCGGAAAGCTGACACATCACGGGCACTATGCATACCTGCAGTTCAAGACCTTGATAAAATGGAGTAAGCGCTTGCAAGTGTGCATCGGACGTCGTCCTTACTGCAGCAGTTAAACATGGCGGAAAGACTGTTCACACCAAGCGATGTCGGTAAAATATTTGCTAAGAGAAATAAGTGCACGTCCTTTTTTACATTTAAACACGCAATCTGCACGCAATAAGGACGATGATCTCAGCGCATTGCTGTCCTCTCTTGGTTTTTTATTTGACATTGTCATGCTGTGCGAAACATGGTATCGCAACGAAGAAGTATTGCAAATATCAGACTATGTCTCTCATTATCTGAATCAATGCAATAAAAAAGGCGGCGGTGTTCTGTTGCTTACTAGGACTAACTTGCATTGCGAATTGTTGTAATACTTTACTCAAGTTACTGCTGACTTTGAAATTTTGACTGTTTTTCATGGTCGCAGCATTTTTTCTGTGGTATATCGCCCACCGGGAGGGAATGTGGTTAATTTTCTTAAATACATCGATAACCTGCTATCCTGGGTTAACGATAACGACTACAGTTTAGTTTTGGGTGGCGATATTAATATTACCATGTTACACGAGAGCACACATCACAGAGACACATTGGGGGTACTTGAATCAAATGCTTGCATTAATACAATTACTGCTCCTACTCGTATTCAAGGTGACTGCCAAAGTTTACTCGATGTTTTCACTATGAATTTTGACACACAAAACATTTTATCAAGCGTCATCACTGCTCACGTCAGTGACCACTTGCCTATCTTTCTACTTGTTAATTCACCTGTGTGGCCCTCGCGTCTTTCTAAAGATCAACAATTAACATTTCAGGATATTAACCCATTCACACTTGATAAGTTTCGCAACGAAATATTTCACATAAACTGGCAAGACATTTATAACGAGAAAGACTGTGACAAAGCGTACGAGTTGTTGTTATCCTTTTTTCAGAGCGCTTACATAAAGTCATTTAAACGCAAAACCAAAAAAGCCAAAAAAGCAAGGAAACCTTGGATTACTGAGAGTACGCTGAAGCTGATCAAACAAAAAGATGCTCTTTTCAAGCACTTCCTAGACACAAGGGATGCAACACATTTAACAGAGTTTAAAAAATGCCGGAATAAGCTTAATGGTGCTTTAAGGGCAGTAAAAGTGCAATATTTTGAGAAATTATTTAACAAAGAAACGATAATGCGAACCGATATCCCATGGAAAAAACTAAACAGTTTACTTCGTGTAAACAATCAGCCAGAGAATGCAGCATAGTTAGAAATAAATAATCAGCCAACATCAGGCACGGCATTGGCTTACGCTTTTAACAATCACTTTGTATCGCTGGTGAATAGCTCCTACGATCCTAGTTGCACAGAATACATAAAATAAAAAGTCGTCGAAAGTGCATTCCTAAGCCCTTCTAACACTCATTAAATCTACAGCAGGTTTCTCAGCCTTCGAGATAGCAGTAGTTGCGATGTCGATGATTTGTCCTGTCTTAGAGCACGTGTACAATCTTACATTGACGAATGGTATATTTCCTAGGCGCATGCAAATAGCGAAGGTAACAGCACTTTTCAAATCTGGCGACAGAAACGAGCTCTCAAATTAGAGCCCAATATCGATCCTGCCTATTTTTTCTAAATGTCTCGAGAAATTGATTAATGCAAGCGTAACCTCTTTTTGTAAAAAGCACGATGTAATTACAGATTACCAGTATGGGTTTAGAAAAACTCGTTCAACAGAAATAGCTTTACTGATGCAAAAAGAGAACATTTTGCGAGGCTTTGAAGACGATTTAGTTACTCTCGGTGTCTTTGATTTTTCGAAGGCTTTTGACACCCTTAATCCCAATACTCTTCTAAGAAAACTTGACATTTATGGCTTTAGGGGAACTTTCCTGAACTTAATTAGAAGTTATTTGCAGTACAGGTATCAGACCGTTGTTGTAGGTAACTATTCAAAAAATTTGCCTATATTTGCTGGAGTTCCCAAGGAAGCATACTAGGACCACTATTATTTAACCTGTACATAAATGACATGACTAATATCAACACCGGCGCACAATTTGTTATCTATGCCGGCGACACTAGTTT
Organism: Dermacentor albipictus; assembly: GCF_038994185.2. Lineage (NCBI taxonomy): Eukaryota > Metazoa > Arthropoda > Arachnida > Ixodida > Ixodidae > Dermacentor > Dermacentor albipictus. The sequence continues at coordinate 2,329,520 of NW_027225571.1, read as the reverse complement.
ATTCATAACTTCTAAGGACGTGAAAGAATTGCTATGTGTTGCTAATGATACACTAGCCTAAATAAACAAGCGGAGCTTATTCAACTCATTAACTATTAATACTACCAAAACAAAAGACGTGCTTTTTCAGCCAAAAAACAAAAGGCATAGTATTAACGGACATCTAAGAATAGGTACTTCTTTCATAGACATAGTACCATCGGTTAAAAGCTTAGGTGTCATATTCCAAGAGAATATGCTGTGGAATGACCATGTTAACATTATTGCTAACAAACTCGCACGAGTTCTTGGAATACTAATAAGATTACGCTTCCTTTTACCATTAAGAGTGAAGCTCCTACTTTATAATTCTCTTTTTTTTATCTCATGTTAACTATTGTCACCTCGTATGGGGCAACACGACTAGCAATAACATCAACATTCCATATTTATTGCAAAAGAAAGCCATCCGTGCAATTTCAAACTCTTCATTCGATGCGCATACTGATCCTCTTTTAAGTCAATTAGATATAGCGCCAATAAAATCGGTCTACAATACAATTTTGCTAGAACGCTTTTTAACACAAAGAAAAGGTAGCACAAATTTCTCGAGCACTTGTCAAGGCTAACATTAAATGCAAGCAGGTTCTGTACACGCCACAGAGAAACTTGGCATATTCCGCACTCAAGAACTAACTACGGGAATCAAATGCTGCGTAATGAACTACCCATTTCTACTTAAATCTCTTCATTAATCGCCATACTTATTATCATTTTAATCAGGTGCCCAAACTTGCCACTCATATTGGCTTTCACGTGAATGCCTAATGCTTTTATTTGTGTTTTGTTCTTATGTACACGCATTCTAAGCTGTAATTGGACAGTGACTTATTTAGTTTTGTATTTCTGTGAATGTTACCCGTAAATGAAAAGTGATTCATGTTGTCTGCATTTTGTTGTTTTCCTGTTCCTGTTTTTCGTAACTGGTATGACAATTACAATTTCTGCATTCATGTCAATTTTTCGCCGCAGTGCGAAAGTACTTTGTATAAATAGTCCCATTTATCCACACATTGTTTACATTTATATTTCTTGTCCATTACATCTGTTAATCTTATATTTATGCACGCATTGCTGCGTGATGCCAAAGAAATCAATGAGGAACACAGACCTAGTCAAGCCAATTTTATGGCTTTTTGTCTGTGCCCCTGTCATCTGTACGTTGTATAGATACAAATAAAGTTCAAGTTCAAGTACATCCAAGAAGAGTTAAGGACATTGAAGGTTGCCATCCTCACGGACTCTCGCGCTACCCTCGGAAGACAACCGAGATATGACGCTGATTGCCCAGTTGTGCATAGCGTCATTGAATCTGCTAGCAGAATTACACCTTGTGGAATATCCCTCGTTGGCTAGTGGATATCTTCGCACATGTTTATCACCGGAAACGAAGAAGCCAATCGACTCGCTTCCATTTGTGCTCACAAAGAATGTGACTGTCCGGAAATTTAGTGTAGGCTTGCCGATGCTCCTCTCTTGACTTATCGATACCTCCTCAAGAAGAACCCAGACCAGCGTGTTACAATATAATCCTTTCCTCCCCGTGATCATGGTCGAAGCTAGCCTCGTCGTGCTAGAGTTCTATTGCTCAAGTTAAAGGTTGGTTCTGTCCTGGTGTCTGAATGTTTATACCAGCAAGGATGTGTGCACAGTCCGTCGTGTGCTTCTTGTGGTTCCTGCGAAACACGAGAGTACCTTATATTAGAGTGTCCTGCTTTCGTTTCGCTGCGCACGTCGCTACTAAGGGACCATAGCCTACTTGGCCTGCAGTGTACGACGCTTGATCATTGCCTGTATCCGACTGGCTGTGCTTCTCGACGCGACCAGGCTCATCGCACCCTACTTACTTTTCTACAAGAAACTGGCTTCGCTTCCTGTTTGTGAGAGACTTTGCAAGGTGCGAAATATTTTTTTGCTAACTGTTTTAGTTTTGTATTTTTACATCCTCCTGTAATTAGTGTGACCTGCGTGTTTTTTTTTTCTATTCTGGTGTGTATGTTCTGTTCCTACCTGCTCTCTGTATGCCTTGCTTTGTTTTCGTGTTTGGTGCCTGTCATGTTGCTATTTATTTCTTCGTTACTTCTTTTCTCCTTATCTTCAAATGCCTTTTCGATCCCGTCCTTCCTAAGGAGTAGGCAGGCTTCGTGCCTCTTTGCGTGGCAGTTTGCAGACTGCTCCTTCCCTATTTACCTCTGTGTGTGTGTGTGTATGTCCTCCTCCCTCTCTCCCTGTTATATTTGTTTCCCCCTTCCCCATTCCCCCGGTGTAGGGTAGCCAACCGGACGTTATTCTGGTTAACCTCCCTGCCTTCTACTTATCTCTTTCCCTCCTGTATGTGTGCTTTCATATAACATAATAATAATAATAATAATAATAATAATAATAATAATAATAATAATAATAATAATAATAATAATAATAATAATAATAATAATAATAATAATGAGCACTAATAATAATAGTAATAGCTTATCATCCAATATTGGTAACTCAGAAACTAACTTTAGTTAACAGTTAATAATCAATCGTAGGTAACAGTTAGATACATTAGTAATTACAACAATTATCTTAACGACCCGCGCAACAAATATTTTCTTAAAAATGAACCACGTTCTTTAGTAACTATCTTTAAATATATGCTGGTGACAGCTACTTTTCTTAGACATCATAAGTGTGCCCAATGCGATCAATTTAATTGAAGAAACGAAAACAAAGACACGGTGACATCAGTTTTAAAGTTCCCGCGTAAAACAATACAATACAATAAATAATACAAGCACAACACTCACGAATCCATCTCTGCTGCGGTTTGTTTGGAAATCACTTCAAACTTCTGCTGAAACATCTGGAATAAACTGCATTTGGCGTCGTGAAATAATACGTAAAGCACAGATTTTGCGTTGCATAAAAATACTTCTACGAACATTATTCGGATGATTCGGAATGCGCACTGTGCAAGACAAAGTTAGTCCGCCGCGAGGACTACTTCAGACAACTATTGTAGAGGGTCTCCCAGCCAACTTGAGTGAAGGTTTAAAAATATGCCGAAGCACTGCAGGAATACGTGATCAAATGCATATTGCCAGTTTTTGTATATAACAATTCACACGTTTTAATGCGTGAGCATTAAAAGTGTCAAAGTGGAAAAAGAAAGTGTATGTGGGATAAGTGCGGGAAGCCGGTTACATGGTAATACATATATCATGTATATCTGATTCATCCCCAACTTTACCTATCTGACGGTGGTGTGCTCCGGTCCACCGTCAGTTACACTTCGCCCCTCGAAGAGGCAGGGAGGGTGTCAAGCGAGCTCCTGAACAACACATTGCAATGTGGTGAACACGGCTTAAATCTTGGATCCGGGACCTCAGAGAGGTGCGACGTAACGCTAGGCAATTCTCAAGCCTTTACGCTAAATCGCCACTGACTTTTTTTAAAACTCTGCCTAATTTCATATTCATTTATTCAAGAATAATTAACGAGCTTCGCAAAATTCTCTTGAGGGCACAACTTGAAGTCAGAAAGTTGTAGAGTGTTCAAGGAAACGCCTAAATCAGCATTTTGTAACTTCCTATACTCGTTATGGGATCAGATTTTCAACATCGTAAAGGAGGCCCGTCTAAATGTAAGAGAAAGTGCGCGACATGCCCGCTTGCGCTCCGCAATTGCAGTGTTCTCAAACATGCCTTGTACATATGAACGAACAACACATTTCGCCCAGCTGGTGCCCTGCTGGTGTGCTTATCTCTTTCACGAACCGCCGCGAGGCCAACGCCTGCCCCGCAGCCCTGTTGCATTTTAAGCGGCAGCAAAACCGGCTAAATGCGGCGTTCGTTCTTGCGTGCGACGTTTGAGAGCACTGCAATCGCGGCGCGCCAGCGAGCATGGCACGTACCTTTTTTTCATGCTTTGCGGGTTTTCTTTAAGACGCAGAAAAAAATTATTACTTAACAAGTTGGAAGTTAGGAAAGGCTGAATGAGATGCTTCATAGAATGTTCTGCAAGTTATGTCTTGAAGTTTTGCAGCCAACATAATAATCGCGAAGTTAGTTAATCAATATTGAATAATTGTGCAGTTTAGCAGAAGACACACAAACACACCAGAAGTGTGACTTGCTCCACCTATAAGCTCGAAGTAGCGGATTCGATGCCGTCCGCGGCTGCTGAATTTCTATAGGAGCGAATTGCGAAAAAAAAAAACACTCGAGTACCTAATTTTAGTTGCGCGGTAAAGAGCCCCGGGTAGTCAAAATTATTGCGGAGTCTCCCACTACGGCGTGCATCGTAATCAGATCGGGGTTTTGGCACGCTTCATCCCCAGAATTTTGTTCTTTGCTGGATACAATTGCCAACAGCATGGATTTGTCGCGTCCTCCCACAGTGCTTCGGCATAATTTTAAACCTTGGCTAAAATTAGCTGGGTCACCGTGTATAACGTCGCAAAGCGCGACTCATATCAGTATCACCTGATGATACTTGGGAAATATTCCAGTAAACAACTACTTTCAACGTGGGCTGTGTTGGTGATTTTGTCTACGGCTTCCCCAGATAAGTTGTGGCTCGAGAATTCATTACCTCGAAGGGACAAGTAGGTAATACATTGCCAAGGTCGTCGACTTGCTTGGCCTCGTAGCTCACTTTACAAACCTACTATATTTTTTTGTTCTGTATGAGATTTAGTCGATCACATTTGTCGAAGGCAAAAAAAAAAAAGAAAGGAAGCCCGAAACTTCGTATAGGCACGGTAGTGAAGTGTTCTGTAGCTAAATGGCGTGTCACAGGCAGTGCAGATGTATAGGCAACCAATCAGACAAGCAAACAGAGGCCACCAATTTATTCGCGATAGCGTAAGACTCGAAGAGCCAGAGCATGGTGCAGAAGCCCTTTCCAAGGGGAGCTGAAGGACGAGGAAGACGATGTCCCCACTAGTCCTAGCATTATTAATGATCCCAGTGAACAAGATTAGACACGAGAAGGTAAGAGTATGGTAAGAACATGAAGTGCATCAAGTCGTTTCGCAGGTGTTTCTTTCTCCAGGGTAGCGTACCCCACCGCTGACGAGTTGTTGCGACGCCTCTTTATCGAAGCTCGACCGACGTTACTATTTGGTAGCGTGGCGTTGGCGGCGGGCTTCAGTCATCCGGTAGACCATGGCGACAAGGTAAGGACGAGGCAATTTCTGGTGCTAAACTTGCACGGTTTATTCAATGGTTCGTGAAAGATAAGAAGAAGATAATCAAGTGAAAAAGTACATTGCGGAGCCCCTTTAAATAGGCTCGCGAACACATAAGCAAAGTCTGCCCGACTCTTGGCCAATCCCCGCGAGTGGGTAAGCGCCAAACTCATCAAGGACATCATCATCATCATCACCATCATCATCATCAAATAGGCTCGCTAAAATCGTGGGCGGGATCTTGCTCACGTCAACGTCACGTGACAGGCACTGAGTCTGGTTTGTGGATGGGCGTCTCCCACTTTCAGTGAGCCGGTACGGGCCCGCCTCCGCAGGTACCAACCCGCACGTCCGGGATCGGAGGCGCTTATCCTTTCTTCTGGGCGACGTTGGTTCGCGGAAAGGGCGCCTGGTCCATTCTCCCAGTTGACGTGGCAAGTCCTCGACGTGGCTTTGCAGATGCTCTCACTTTCAGTGAGCCCGCAGGTCCGGGAGGGGTGGCTTGATCCTTTCTTCTAGGCGACGTTGGTTCGCGGAAGTTCTCCTGTAGAGTTTGACAGTTCGCGGAAAGGGCGTCTGGTTGTGGATAGGTGGCTAATTCATTGCCCCAGTTGACGTCTTCACGAGCGTGTCTCCGCTGGCGGCAGACCGGGGGTCCTGTCTAGCTAGCGGAAAGGGTACACACACAAAGGGGCCTGTGAACACTGCGGGGCGTCCGCCAGACCGGACTCCACTCGAGATAACCATAGCGAATTAGGAATTCATCCTCGTTTCGATGAGGCATGGTGGTCGAGCATCCCTTTTTCACGGGGTGCTACACGCCAGCCGTAACACAGGGTAGTGTACTCAGTCCCTTTCTATTTAACTGTGTTATGGCTTACTTACCCCATATCCTGCCTGATACCTTGCATTATTCACTATATGCAGACGACTTGTGCATATGGGCATCTGATTATATTACTCAAGCCGTGCATCAAAAGCTACAAGCTGGCCTAACACTAATTAATGATCGTTTGAAAGGCAGTGGTATGATTATTTCACATGAGAAAACTGCTACACTTCCTTTTGCAATGAAATCCCTAATGAGATTCCAGCTCGTGCTAGACTCTCAGCATCGCCAATTTGTGCGACAACACAAGCTATTGGGTATTATTATAGACAGACGGCTATCATGGGCTCTCCAAATAAAAGCATTAGAGGAGAAAGTTAACTCCCTGATAAACATTTTTCGTCGATTTGCTGGAGTTAGGTGGAGTAGTTTGTGGTGTTCACCCGCGACGCTCACGGCGCGCCGGACGACCACCACCGCGGGTTCGAGCACTCCGAGCCGCCACGCGTGCAGGGCACCGCGCGTCCGCGCCTGCTCCGGCCCGCTCCGTGTGCCGACGCGCAGCTGCGCGCGTACGCGCCCCGCCGGCCCCCCCACAGCTTAGGGGAAGGCGAGACCGCACGCGCGCAGCAAGGGAGACCCTAGGCAAAGCTCTCGCGAAGACAGAAAGTACATTTATTACACTGGGAGTCAATACAAACACACGTTTTAACATAAGGGTCCGAATATTAATCACACAAAACATGGCCGAATGGTCGCCGGTGGCCGCTAGAATGGCGCCCCGCGACAAGGAGAGAAACAAAGAACAAAGAACCCCCAGCAGTAAGAATTTGCCTATCCTTCGGTCAGCGCCTGCCATCGTGCGCCCCCCAGCAGAGAAAGGGGAAATAGAGAGAAACGACAGACGAACAGACGGGGGCACGATCGGCAGACGCTGCCTCAGGACATCGAGACGACGGAAGAGTGCGCGCGCGCCCGGCGAGGCCGGGACCCCGACGAGCCGAAGTAACCATCGGCCGGCGGCGGACAAAGGAGGCCGCCGCCGGCAGAGAGGAACATGTACGCACCTTCCGACGCCCCGATGTGGTCTCCCCGGGCGCCCGTCTTGCGCGCGCTTACCCGGAGTGCACGCAAGCAGGGCCCGAATCCCGCCAAAATGTCGGCCAATAGGAAACGCCTGTTGACCTTCGCGTGGGCGGGGTGACAGCCGAGCGACAGTGTTTTATGACCCGCTGCCACCCCGTCCAGGCAAGGAGGAGAGGGACACGGAGCCCCCGGCAACACAACGCAACGGCTTTACACAACCACCGCGAGAACCGGAAACCCCACAAGTTCAACCTCTTCCTTAATACGCATTCACTCGGCAATCGTTAGACAAAGAATAGCATAATCTGCTCCTGCGGTACGTGGAATATCCTGTTATCTAGATGATGCAATTCAAAGATTGCTGGACAAAAGCCTTCGCATATGTCGTGGTGTTCCACGTGCATCTGTCAGTGTTTGGTAATTGCTGAGTCCCGCCAACCACCTTTTCATGCACTAAGATTTACGGAAGCTTGTCGTCCCTTTTTTCGTTTGGCTACAAAACACGCTTCAGGATATAACCGCTGCACGCATAGCTGAAGAAATATCGCGGTGCAAAAACTTACTGCCTGCTTACGAATACTGGCCTACTTGAGCAGCATATTCCCCATGGCGACTAGCAATTCCAGAAATAGCCACTTCAATTCCTGGATTAGGTCACAAATGTGATATGATTGTAGTCGCGATAAAGCAATTAACTTTATCGCATCTTAACACTAAGTACGTAGATCGCATTCACGTGTATACCGATGGATCATGCTAGAAACGAAGCTCTACACCTGCGCTTTGTATACCTGCATACCAAGAGAAAAGAGCTTATAAGCTTTGCCAATTTACAGCGTCCACAACGGCAGAACTTTACGCAATACTTTTTTTAAGGTTACATATGTCAGCAGTCCGAACCACTTCGCTGGGTGAACAAGTCAGTGTATACGCGGGTTTAGCTCGACGTTTGCTATTCGTTTCACTCAGAGAGTTGCATTCGAAGAATTTGCGCAGAGTCGTTCAGCGGTAACACTACAGCACGTGCGCATAGTGCTCAATGCCTTAGCCGAAGACAAAAAGTTACGTTCGATCGGCTGCACAGCCTATTTGAGCGGTGCAGTCCCTTTTTGAGAGGCACAGTTGTGTCAATTTGAGGTGTAACATCGTGCCCTTGTTCTATGGGGCTCCAAGAACGTAAGGCGGCTGCGACATAACGGCAAAATTGTGCAATAAATAGCAGTAATTGTTACGGTGTTTATTTCTCCAATTATTGTTATGTCGGCGCCGCCGGGAAATCTCGGGGTCCTTCGAACGCAGTCAACCTTTTGCAGGTCACATTGAACGCGATTGTGTAGGTCCAAGATGGCCGCGCCTCGTTCGCGTCTGAGGGCTCATTTCTCGCTTGGGCCTCCCGGTCGTGCTACTGCTGCCACCTAGGGAAGTGGTACCACCTCTCCGACAGTCGCTTCAGAGGAAAGCGCCGCCGCCGAGCCTATATTGCTTCAAGACCAATTCCTGCCGCTAGCAAAAGCGGCGTCTCTCGTCGCTGGCAATGCACGCAGAAGCTGTTTGTATGCGCCGCAGTGCGCACGCGGTAGCTGTGTTTGAATCAAGAGGTTATATAAAACTGCTGGAGTGGTGGTTCCTGCAGCCGCCTACGAGTGCAAGTGAAGCCGCAGCAGTCACATTGCTAGAGGCAAAAGAGGCGCGCCCCCAGCATAGGCGGCAGCGGAATAGGCGCAAAATACGGTTGTATTCTTAGTTTCGCAATGAAAAGAAATCGAAAAGAAACCTCTCGAAGTTGTACATTAGTTCTGCATTGTACAAATTTTCTGCATTCATCTTTCTTTTTTTTTGTCGCAGGCTTCGAGAAAACCAACCGGCGGGACGCTTCGACAATTGGACTTCGTCGCTATGGAAAATTATGAATGTTCTCTCGCGTGATGTCACGGCGTAATATACGCCATTGGTTACCCGCTGGTTGAAGAGAAATATTTTTCAGGCACCTTTTGTGAAGACCTAATGCACCATCCATCAGCAACTTCTTTATTGATAGCACCGACTTCAATAAATGAAGTTGGCGGAACACAGACTTCATTTATTGTTTTGTTGTATTTCTTGTGAGTGTGGGCTATATAATGGCTGTGGACATGGGAAGAAAACGCACTTCATACTTTTTTATCTACTCCAGGTAGTTCGAAAAAGGAACTCACACCATTGGAGACCTGGTTTATTCGCACTGCTCTATTAAGAGCTCTTAATTCTAGCAGAAAACTGCCAAGCTGGTTTTCTCAGGAAAGGCACCGCAAATCCCACATTTTAGCATCCTGAAAAACTTCACACTTATATAAGGAATAGCGAGGTAGCCTCATCAAGCTTCACTGTGGACGTTCACTTATAGTTTATATGCGCCTAAGGAAAGTGATGGCTCTCATCCATCGCGTCGACAACATTTTTTATGTAACATACACATTGCGCTGGCGCAGTTGGAGATATATATATATATATATATATATATATATATATATATATATATATATATATATATATATATATATATATATATATATATATATATATATATATATATATATATATATATATATATATATATATATATATATATATATATATATATATAGAAAAATTGAAGAGTGGTAAGGCAGGGAGGTTAAAACGTTAACCTATCAGTCTGCAACGCTACACAAACATAGGAGCAGCAGAAAACCCTTTTCAGGGGTCCCTTGAAATATTCAAAATGTAAGTATTGGTTCACTACAAGCTGAGTTTGAAACTTACGTTCGGTGTCCATTGATTTTTAAAGAATTCATGTTTCGAAAGCAGTGTTCGTAGTCCCCACAATACGCTCGATTGGATCCGAAACATTATACAGCATTCTGCAATCTTGCAATTGAAATTGCGCACAAGCTCTCTTGTGTTCAAGCTATAATACAACAGAATATTTTCTGGCCGAGTTGGAACGTATCCTTGAACGAACAAGAAGCCACTGAGACATGCAGACGCGTACACAAGGGAAGAAGTTGACTGGATTTCAATTTCAGATAACCTTGGTTACCTGATAGTTTGGCTAGATGAGCGCTGCACCCGCAACCCTTTTATTTTTTCAAAGCGCAGCCCTTGAGCGCCCGTTCCTGCGTCGGACGTCGGCGTTCCGGGCGTAGCCGAGCGAACGAGCGCAGCGGATGAAAGAGCGAATGCGGAGCGCAGTGGGGGATGAAAAAAGCGCCGAGAGGGAAGAGAGCGTGAGGAGGAAGGTATAGCGAAGTATGGAGGAGGAACTTCATTCAGAAAATCGCTCTCAAGAAAGCGATAGATTCTCAAGACAGTAATTACAGAACTATGGCATCTAGGCACGAAACATGTGCTTTGTCAAGGTGGTTGGAAAATTCACAACAAATGCACGTCATACATTTCTATCTCATTTTATGATGTATAAAGAAAATGAAGAGCAAAATTTATTCGTGTCCGCATGTGCGTCTACGCCGTGGCCCAGATCCCTACCTCCTCAATAACTAACATCAAGCGAGGATACAGGAATACCAGTTATTGGGCACACTGACCGCACACGTGAGAACAAAACCGAGGAGGTGACAAGCTGTATAAGCTCCAGCCCACTTAGAAACACGCCGAGTCAGGTACATAATCGGAATTTATGGCAACAATTCGGGTGACACCGATCCGAACAGTCAACACCTGTGCGTTTTCACGAATGCGTGGTCATCTGGGCACGTTTGCATTATCTATTGAGCATACTTTTGTGAGCTGGTGAGTAATATAACTTGTTACAGTAGCATCATCTAAAGACGGAGGTCGGTAAAATAATCTTGTAACATGGTCATAAGTGATACTGCTCCATTGTCAAAACGCCTTTGCAACCATATAAGCCATAACCTGTGAAAGGGTATAATATGGTAAAGTGGGTGCCTTCGTCACAGCTGTCCACAATGGGGAAAAAAAAGGCTATCAAAACTAAGGCCGCCTCAAGGGCGTTTTGGACGGCGTTGCACCTTTAAGGTGATAACGCATATTACAGTGCATCGGCGTTATTGGCGGGCGCATTGCGTAAAGGTAAGCGGTGAAAATATCGACAGTGAACGCTCGGCTTCTTTTAATCAGTTGAGAACGGGAAAGCTCCGCTATTATTCTGTCTACTAGAAAGAATTGGGTATAACAATTACTAAAATAGTGCCCTTTAGGTATTCAAGTTAAAGATTAATATTTTATCCTTTATCGGTTAACCTGTTTTAGGGCACCTCTTATGTCGCCGTTGCAACTGCCCAACACATTTCTTATAAAAGTGCGAGACGCTGCTACTAAGTGTGCGTCTTTTTTTTTTAACTTCTTGCTTATTTACGGCCGAAGTCACACATGAAAGGTATAACCAATCACGAAGTTCACTGAGTGCCTGTTGATGGCGGAGCTTTGAAGGAAACAATGTAGAGGCGCACTCTGCCGCGCTCTTGAGTACCACAGATATGGAAAAAGAATAGAGCACCTCTACAGAACAAGACTGGTAACTCGCTGGACGCTCTCATACGTGTTCGCAGTCCACCAGAAACAGAAGAGTGACGTCTGTTTTGTCAGGATCACTCGGCCGTGTCTCGGGTTCATTATCTTGTCCCCTCCGTAGCTGCGCAACTCTCGTCGTGGGGGCGCACTCTGCGATAGATATATTTTTGTGTTCGCCTCTGCTCCTATAGCTCCCTTTCTTCGTGCTTATCAGCTTGACGTGGCTGTACTCCATTCGAATCCATCTTCACTTCCCGAAAGCCCTCCTTGCTGAGTCGGAGCCTCCTTGTACCTGGTTCGTTTCTCGACCGGCGCTTGTACAACTTTACTTGGCAGATCAATCTTAATCCTATAGTTTTATTTTGGCCTCTCTTGTATTTTTGCCCTTCCGCCCCCTTATATTATTGGACAGGGCGTTTCTGGAGAGAATACTTTTTCTCATTAGTTATTTGACACTGCTTTTGTGCCATTTTCGCTTACACGTCCATTCGCAGAGCAATTGCTTTCCCGGAGAGAACTGAATGAGGCAATCTAGTGCCGGCAAGACGGAAATAGTTCTAGGGAACAGATGTTACCTTCGTCTTCATTAAGGTCCCGGCTTCCCGAGTGGTTGGGTCGTTGCTGCGTATTCACAAGTGGGTGGTTTTGCCGCTTATTTCTGCGTTCGCTCTCTTTGCTGGGAGGAGTGATCCAGAGCCGACTTTAATATATAATTATATATATATATATATATATATATATATATATATATATATATATATATATATATATATATATATATATATATATATATATATATATATATATATATAGTGACGACGAAATATAATATATATATATATATATATATATATATATATATATATATATATATATATATATATATATATATATATATATATATATATATATATATATATATATTATATTTCGTCGTCACTGATTGAAGCGCGGTTGCCCACTTAAGCATCGCGAACATTGAAGGACACCAACAATTCAATCAGAAGCTTCGGAAAACTGCATTACCAGGCCCGGCGTCCCGTTCGAGACGTTGGAAGCTCTTACTGGTGCCAGACAGTCCTTGGAGATAGAGAAATGCACTATTTCTTTCTGTCCTGGTGGGAAAACGAGAGAGGCCAAGGAGAGAGAGTGAACAATTACGTCATGGATTCTGAGAACTGCCGACGTGGCGCACGTGTCAACAATTTGCATCCGCAGCTAGACACTCGGGCACGTATAAACGAGGACCAATACGAAAAAGAACAAAAAATGAAGTTATGCCACGCGTAAATTGCTTTGTCGGAAAGCGTGGCCAGGTGAGTAAAAGAAAGCAGTTCGGTGAAATGGAAAAGAAATAGAAGGTAAAGAGAGTTTCGCGAATACTTGCCAATGTGTCAAAAATGATTTAGGTTTTCACATTTCAAGCACAAAGGCAGCGATTTCGGTCTTCCCCTCGCTAAAGAGACGTAAGAGTGTCGCTGAAGCCATCAGAAATGTCCTGCGACATTTTTTTTTATTCTTAAACATACACAGTGCGAACGACGAAGGACTGAATATGGAGACAAATATTCATTTTCATTGGGTTCTAATTATGTTACACAACAATTCCCGTTGAAAAGTGAACAACGTATATTGGGTACATCACTCTTAGTGCAAGACGCGTTGGTCTTGGTTACGTGTCGACGGTATTTAAGTTGCAGACGAACAGGACCGATATGTTTTAAGCCGCACGTCCGTTCCACCTGCAAAAATCGTTGCCGGAGTAATCTGGCAGGATAACGTGTGAAAACGTGCAGCGACATCCAAGAGAATATCTGTTTGTAGGTTTTATTGGCACTGCGGTTAAACATGTAAACGGATCGAGCTGTGCTTTCTTAAAAAACGGTCATGGACAGGCGCGCTTCTTTAAACAAACCAGCGTAATCTAGGATTGCTTTTGTCTCATCACCAGCTTTCAGAAATAAAGTTATGTGTCAAGCTCTGTTGCACCATTAAGTTCCTCTTGCTCTCATATAGCAGGCGTTTTATGTCTATATCAAGAATATTTAAAAAAGAAATTCCTGTAGCGGATCGCGAAATGCTAATCCCTGAACTTGACTAAGCAGACGTTACTTTCAGAATAAATCGAAATGAATAAGAGACCGACTAACAAAATTTTAGTCACTAATATTGAACTAAGTAGTTTACTACATGAATTGCAGTTTCCTAAATGAATGCAGTGAATTTGCAAGGCATATCTACTTGGAGCGAATACGAACTTTGTTGATGGCACCGATGTCGATATATGTGGCGTCAAATTTGCGGAATATATATATATATATATATATATATATATATATATATAGATATAGATATAGATATATATATAACAGCCTCTTGGCTATTGCTCGAGCGATTTGCCTAATTACAATAACTTCATTCCGTCTCTTCCGTTGCCGCTCGTCAAGCTTTACCAAATTATGCACCCGGTAACATTTGTGTCTGCATAACCTCATTTTTCCCTTCCTGCCTCTCCAGTCATGGCTGGGACTGTTAATGAATTCCGCTTCGCAAATATAAGGAACAGCCATTGCCTCGGAGCAAAATCGTTCTAGAGAGTGCGCCTCAGGTCTCAAATGCTTCGCTTCTATTTGCTCATGCAAGAATATTGTAGGACAAGAATGGACACGATAAGAATATAATATTTACTAACTTGCTATGCGAAATACTGAAAGATCTACGCTATACTGATATTGAACTATCGCGTAGACGACTTGTCTTAATTTACATCTGTACCTTGTTTGCATCGGTAGAGGAGCAGCGGAATTCATTACAGGGACCCTTTCACTCTTCTTTGGGCCTTTGGCAGAAGTCACGTGACCTCTTTAAAATGAGCCCAGCAGCACTCTTTCACAGCGCTTCAATATGCCACCTTTTTTCTTCCAGAAGAGCTTTACTAAATATCTCCTGTGAGAGATAGCGTTTTCCCGATCTTTCACGTGTGTTTACTTATGGAAGAGGCGGACATTCCACACGCGAAAAATCACGATGTCCAGGTAATTCATCCAAAATATAATTAACTTCTTATCGATTCACTTTGCCCCCTATGTTGAATTGCAAACCTGAAGCCGAGCGTTAGGGAAGTCGAGTTTGCTTAGCGAAAAATTGCAAGTCTAGCATCCCTTTCAAGATATCCGGCATTAAAGTGTTCTACTAAATATATGGATGTTCGAGCAAATGGTTTCCAAAGCGTGTCCAGCAGTTTGAAATTGCTTCAGGTGATACGCCAGCAGCATTTTACAGGAGATTTTGGAACGGGATATCTCGAAAGTGGCGCTATTTTCTAGGATTTCTGCTAAGCAAACATTACATTACTATACCAGGTGACCCACGTAACTTGAGCCAGACTTTAAAAATATGCATATGCCACGTAGCTGGACAGAACTAAGGTAATTTTGTTTGCCGTCGTTTGGAGATACTCATATAACTTTTTGCATCCCGCCTAATTGTAATATTAGCCTTAATTAATCTATCAGCTTGTATATGCGGAGTTATGAAACGACAAAATTTAGGCTTGAGCTAAAGTGACACTTTTCGTAAATTCCGCATTTCAGCAAAAAGGAAAAGAAGGAAGGCGAAGGCATGGTATTGCATATTGTTTTAGAGGTCTTGCGCGAATTTCACCTGCGCATTTTTTTCCCTAGGTCCCCAAGCTCTTGCGCGTCATTGTTATAACTCTTGCAGTACAATGATGTTTCGTGGGCTACTTTCTAAAGTACCTAGAGAGCAATTAATTAGTCACATTTGCAGTATAGCCGGGCCTGTGCTAATGAAGAAAAGAAAAATTCGGCGAGGCTGCATCAGTGACGCACCGCACAGGGTTACGACATGAAACGTCTTGTGAGCGCTGTATAGAGGGTGTATGGGCCACTAACGTGCAAAAATAGCATAAAACCAAGCACACAGCTCACATTTATTCTCTCATTACAAAACTTGCATATGCTTAGCTTATGTTACAGCTAGTGCAGTGTAGGTCACCCATATAAATGTCCCCTGCGTTTGCTATCCGCGTGTTTCAGGAGCGGGCAACACGCTTGGAAAAACACTTTTATGTAGCACGTATGAAGCAACAGGAAGCAGTACCGGCAGTTTCTCGTGTTGCTCGACAATTTCCTCATTGATACTTTTCATCTAGTTATAATATTTGAGAAGTTTATTAATTCATTAAATAAGATTAATTATGTAATTCGACGGAAGGGAAAAAAATAATCTGAGTATCTGCAAGCGATGGCAAACAACATTGCTTTGGTTCTTTCCAGCCACGTGGCGTTTGCATATTTTTAATGTTTGGATAAGGTTACGTGGGACACCCTGTATATAGAGGGTGTTTCAGCTAACTTTAACCAGTTTATAAATATGCCGATGCACTCTAATACGACGCGACCAAACGAATGTTGCTCACTTATGTATGTAGTGTATCACGCTATTTTTGGTATTTTGCTTATCTAGTAATTAGTCAAGATTAGTTAACCAACTTCTGAAGCAACGAAGTTAGGCAAGAAATTCCAGTTAGAAAGTTCTAGATCTGTTTGCAATACGTTCAAGTAAACAGCTTCTGTCTCTCTATCTATTAAGTGTTAGTGTTTTTCAGCTTACTGCGGATGCCCACGAAATACAAAAAAAAAACAAAGAGGACCACGGGACATGCCCGCTTGCGCGTCGTGATTGCACAGTTCCCAAGCGTACCGCGCACAAACGAACATGGCATTTAGCCGTGTGCGTGTGCTGCCGCTGCGTCTGCTTATCGCTATCATGAACCATGGCGAGGGAAGCACATCGCTGGCGTAAATCGTAAACGCCAACGCCTTCGTCACTGCCCTGCCGACTTTTAAGCGGCAGCACGCCCTGCTTGATGCTGTGTTTGTTTGCACGCGGACAGTTTGGCAGCGCTGCAATCCCGGCGCTCAAGCGGGTCACGTGGTATATTTTTTTTTTGTATTTCACAG
This sequence comes from Dermacentor albipictus, assembly GCF_038994185.2. Lineage (NCBI taxonomy): Eukaryota > Metazoa > Arthropoda > Arachnida > Ixodida > Ixodidae > Dermacentor > Dermacentor albipictus. The sequence continues at coordinate 2,312,896 of NW_027225571.1, read as the reverse complement.
ACATCCGCAGGAAGCTGAAAAGCACTAATAGTTAATAGATATAAAGTTAGATGCGGTCTAATCGGACGTTTCGCAAAGCGCTGTGAAACTTTCCAATTGGAATTTTTGGCCTAACTTAGTTGGTTCAGAAGTTGGTTAATTATTATCCAATAATTATCTAATTAAGCAAAATACAAAAAATAGTGTGACATACTACATACAAAAGTGAGCAACATGCATTCGGTCGCGTCGCCTTAGAGTGCATCGGCATATTTTTAAACTCTGGCTAAAGTTAGCTGAAACACCCTGCATGTATAGCATGCTTGCGCGTTCTCGCAGCGTCAGTACCAGCAGAATGTATGTTCCCCGCCGCTGGCTACACATAATTTTAAACAGGAGTGGCGGATTCAAGGGTATGCATTGCCCTCGAATGGCGACATATCTAAATGTTGAGTTAGAGCGAAAAAAAAAAAAGAAAGCCGCCTTCGATGTGTATAGCAAGACTTGCGACAAAGTTTAATTGCATTTTGGTATCTTAGAATAAAAGAAAACAACTAATTTTGTAGGTCTAGTGTTGCCATTGTTACTTTTAAGTATTAATAAGTAATAGCCATATTTGTACTTTTGCAAGAAAAAAAATATTTCGCTTCATTTGCCAAAAATGCTTTGCGGCAATGTATAAACTGATGATGGTCAGTTGTCGCAAAAAGTTTGATAATATCGTTAAGTAACAAATACAAAGCTATCAGCACCACTAACAATGGAAAACGTTAGTAAACCACCATAATAGTAACCATAGTTGAACCGGAATAAATGGTCAACAGAACGTTTACATCCCGTTGCTCTCCCTCACCCCCCAACACACACACGCACACACACGCGCACACGCACACGCACGCACGCACACACACACTTGTGCATACCGACACCGATAAAAAGCACTCAGATATTAGAGGAAATCATTCGGAACCAGCCTGTGGGTGGGAATTCGACTTCTCAATTTTCAAAGAGCGAAATAAGGCCCCCGCTGCTCTGAAGTCTTAACAGAATGGGAGCTCCGCTTGCGATATGTGGAAAAATGCGGGGAATGTCACAGCGAGTTTGCAAGTGACCCGTACGGAACCTCCTCTCCGCACCCTAAGAACGAAGGAAGCGCTGGCAAAGCCTTTTGCGAAATGATCATGCTTCTTCCATATTTCGACGGAGCGAGCTCAACCGGCTCGAATACAAGCAGTGGGAACGTATGCTCAGTAGGGCCACGCGAGTACTCGGGAGAACGAAGTAAAATATTTAAGAAGCAGCGACTGCCCTGTTGAAAAAACAGACACTCCCCGTACCATAAACATCTGTGTTAACATGGGAACATACTGGTTTGATAAAGGAACCGATGTGATCATATTGGCTTATGGTTACGGTGTGTTATCAATAAGCTGCGCACCAAAACGAAACACCGCCAGCACTTTGCTTGTCCTTAAGGTGCTTGTACTGCTGCGGCTCAGTCAGCGCTTGCCGTTATCATGCCATCAGCATAGACCAAGTCGTAACAACTCGGCGCCGCAAGCTTCTTCCACCCGATGTACATTTTACAACTTCCCAAAGAGCCGTCAGCGTTATATTCTCAATTTAGTCGTTTATCCGCTTTGCCTAACTTTATTTTTACCAGTGATTTGTAGTACCAAATGTTGCGAAATTGTCGTACTCTAAATGACCGGCTTCTGCTGTTACCATTGTAAAAAAAAAGTAGTAGTGGTGTTTTTTTTTTTCGAACTCAGTATGTTGCGGTTGTGTGTTTCTCACGGATGCCGATGATTGTGGCGCACTTTCTATAACGAGAGCAGAAAGAGGCCTGCAGCTGAAAAAGAATGTCATCCACGTGAGCATGCTGTGAAGAAACGTGCAATGAAAAGTGAAGGCGCAATGCTATTCGATGTTCACGAGGAATCCAGGATTTCAAGAGGAGTGTAACACATATCAGTGCAAGACAGTGAACCAAGCCACATGGGGTGAGTTAGATGCAGTGATATGACGGCGAAATTTTCTGATCACTGACGCCTGCACATTGGTAATGAGAATGTCCATCATGCAATAATAAAAGGGGGTGATAATGCAGGCGAAAATCTTTAGCATTGTTGGATTAAAATTGTGAACATCATTTCAAAATCTTTGTCGCTCTGTTCAGCCACAACAGTTAGCAATCTTGGTCAAGAATAACGCGAATCTGCTATAGTCGAAAAACCTCGCCATATGATGTATGATGGAAACTGGCGAAACCTGGATGGTGGCAAGCGTCGTCAAACTGGTGTTTAAGCGTTTCGCTATGTGAGCTGTGCCATCTAGCGGCAGCTGATGGTGTCCTGCTACGGTCACACCGCACAGCTTCTCCACTGCACACCTGCCATTGTGCTTTCAGTGATTGCCTATCGCCTGTGTTGGAACTAGCAACGTATGATTGAGTAAGATCAAGAGGAGAGTCTAGTAAAATGCACACCAATGCACTACCTCAACCTGGCACTGAAGTGCTTCCAACCTTGTGGTCACTTAGGAAACTCAGACACCTAACCAGCTACACTGAATTCATTCGTGTAGAATTTGCAAAGCTCACCTTTTCCATTAACGCTTCTTCTTTGGTATTTATAAAAGGAAAGGCTATAGCTAAATCCAGTTCTTCATTTGTATTCGTACATCTATTGCTTTGCGAAGAGGATACATAGAACAATTTTACAAACCCACAGGAAGCTATCAGTACATATGTTGAGCTGGTGGCATTTTAAAGCTACTTTCAAATATATTACAAGGAAGGACACATATCGGAAAAACAAAAGGAAACAAAAAGCTGCATTCTTCCGGTGCACTGCATGACGTCGCTTTATGAGCCTAAACTATCCACGCAGCTTTGGTTTCCTCGTGTCGGTCAACTAGCCTTGCGCCTTAGACATTACCATTCATGCCCGCCTCTTGATTGATGTGGAAGTTGCCACTGATGCAACCTTTATTTTTTCTTCGTTATCGCTTGGCTGAAAACACACTCATCACTGTGGAATCGGCGCCTTGGAACATGATCACAGCTTTGAAGTACAGCTGGTGCCCTAAAGAAAGGAGGGGCTGATTAATTGAAAAAAAAAAGTTATGGGCGTAGTAGTATTACCGACTTGCTGGAGATAGCCGTCACTCTGGTGACAAGTGCGCCTAAAATGAAAATTATTGCAGATAAAAAAAAATTGCGAACGCCAATTACAATTACAACCATTTAAATCGTGAACATTCTGAAATTATAGTTTACTGGGTCAATTAACACCGCATTTCGTTGTTGGGGATGCATCCATTGGTCAATGTTTCGTCGAATTAAATACTACATCAACCTTATAGCATCAGCCAGTCCTTTATTTATGGCATCTTCCGTAAGACGTAGCACAAAACGTAGCAGCGTAGACGTGCATTATATCCATGCAGCACATTTCTGTCGGTTCATAGAAACTAAATAGACTCGTGAAAAATCTTCCTGCAATAGAAGGAGACAGAACGAGGACGCACCTCACGTAAACTGAAACTTGCGGGCGCTAATAATTCGGAAAAACGAAAACTGGTGAAAGAGTCGCTAAAGCGTTTGCACTGTTTACGCATATTATGTCCATCAGCATAACGACTGAGAACGTTCGCATTATCTTCTCAAGCCATGTGGTGCATCGACGTGCACAAATCTGCAGCGTGCTAACTTCTACCGCTGACGCAGAGGCGCCTTAGAACGCATCATCATCCATCTGAGTCCCGCCACAGTTATCTTTTTTTTTTTTTACCATGGTCGGACTATTCAGTCGAAAGCTTTATGAAAGAGAAGGCGAAAAGTGTGCGAAAGTGAGACTTGAAAGCCTCACTTTCACTTTGCCAAGACTACAGAGCCGCGAGATACCGAAGAATACAGGAAGTGACCTTTCTTTTTGACCGTTATCGTAAGTCGCATGCCCAGTGAGCTAGAGCAGTGTGGGTGGCCATCTACCTAACCGACAGCAGTCAGCGGACCTGCTTGACATTAAGCGTCATGCTGGCAGGCGACCAAATAGCCAAGACGAATATAATTTGCTTTCGTAATGAAGACAGCCGCATCATGTACGCACATCGGATGTGCCGGCTCAATGTGCCTGTCTAAGCGAGGAATTTAAGAAATCAGCGAGCAGTGCATGTTAATAACAGCCAAGTCACCAATAAAACTTCCTTCGGTGCAGTGTGGTGTCACTTGGCTTTTTTTTTCTTTTTTGCTGTTAATGTTTCTTTCCTAATTTCGTGTTCTTTTTTTTTTTGAGCAGGGTGTTTTGAGGAGGTTCAGCAGTAAGCGTCGTAGCACTTACATACACAATCGAACCCGAGTTTAATGAACACGGATAAAGTGAATTATGATCTGCATCAAACACGCTAAACTTATTGATCGATGCTCATTTTATAACTCCCTCATAACTAACTGGTCTTTGGATCTTTCGAACTCGGAGCATCCAGTGCCATAAAGCCGTTTGCATGCCGCAAACTCAGCGTTCAGGGGAATTATTTTTATCGTGCTTATTTTTTATCATGCTTTCGTTTTTCGAGCACTTACTGTGGTGGCAACGTGATGCGCTGGTAATGCGCCGACTGGAGAAAGTCAACCCATACTCGCGCATCGAGAACGCCATCCTCAGTGACGCTAAAAAGCAGTTCAAGGCACGGGCTAAAATTACCGCGCACTACGCGCAGTTTTGTTTTCATTCCCCTGTTTCATTTCATAACTGGCGATAACAAATCCGTATATACTAACGAACGCATCACAAAAGTTTGTTGAAGTTGGTTATAGACAAGTAGGGAGGTGGGCAGCATCGAATTGCCTGATATATCGAACTAGTTTAGAACATAAGCGCTTTCGGTATAACCGGGTTCGACTGTATTTAGCTCCAGGACAATGTCCCCGCATAACTTAGAAAGAAATAAAAAAACTCTGCCTTTGTAGTATCGTTCTGCGACAACCTGTGCCCTCTCTTCCGGGGCGATCACCGCGGGGCAGGGTGCCCTTCGCTGCATTCGCTGTGCCTCTGTCGCCAATGGCCAAGCGACGGGCCGCTCTTCGAAGGGGCGCGGTTGCACGGCGAACCGCTCGGGGAAATAAGGGCGCAGCTGTTCGAGCACTCCTCTTAATTAAATTCTGCACGCTTTCGTGGACCTTTTCTAACCGGTCGGCGCGCTGTGATTGGCCAAAGCGTAGTCCAAGTTGCCAATGGAACTACTCGGAAGGCAATTTTGATCTAATTTGATCTGCCACCTATTTGCATCGTCCTCTTCAGTTTTTATTCTCTTCTGTTCTCGGAAACGTGCACAAAGTCCACTCTCGGAGGAGTCCTTCGTGCATGGGGACGTTGGCCACACTTCGACTTCTCCCGGCTTATCTTGTTTTTGCTTTTACTTTCATTTCTTTTTCCAGTACTTACATATAGCGAGCTAAAGCCAGCCACAGTGACAAAACGACTTGTCCGACTGAATTTAATTCGAAGGCACAACTGCGACAGCCAGAGCAAATATATTACCTGCCCGCTAGCCGTGTTTTCTTCTTCGCAGTTTCAACTAAATCTGATTATTTTATTTAATATCTGTTCGAAATCCGCGCCACTCATGCAAATGAGGAGTCATGCAACTGGAATCCTCACTTCGGCTAGCGAATACCGCTTCAGACGCCTCTGCGAAGCCTATTCCTTTCTTTTTTACTTCGATTCTCGCTAGGATATGCGGAAGCACGTTTGCATGAGCGTCAATGTCTAGTGCGCGCCGCATTCTTTTGTTTCACAGGCATGAGCTGCGTCCTCATAATCTGTTGGCATTGCACAACTTAATCGAAGTTTAGATGTAAACCTTTTTTTTTTTTTGCAAAGCACGTAAGCCGCACTTCGGGCTCCTGGCTTGAAGCCAGGAGCCCGAAATGCATAGCAGCAGGATGCAGCTACCTTTCCATGGCGTTTTGCTGTCAAATACACAAGCACCCAGGCCGGCATATCATATCATATATATATATATATATATATATATATATATATATATATATATATATATATATATATATATATATAGCGGTCGATATGGATGTGGAAGAGACGTGAGCGCACGAACAGACCAAGGAGGCGTTTTCTTGGCGAATGTTGATGTTGTTACAGTGGGAATACTTATCTGCATATTATCAACTTTCATGCAATGAGCAAGGCAATCGTCCGTGATACTCTTTGCGATGCTTTCTTGTTCTGCGGCCAGAACAGCCAGATACGGTTCGCCACGCCTTCCTGCGTTTCATACCAGACACGTTGAAAAATGTAAATGGACATTTCCGGCCATATGACAACTGCGCAGTGAAGGTTCTTTAAAACAGTTACTCTTGGGACTACACTTTCTTTCCCCGGTACTCCCTGGGCATTAACGTTGCAGTTTATACGTTCCCTGGCCCTTAGATACACTTTTTTCCCTTCTTATGGTTTCCTGCCGGCGTAGGCGCTTCGGGGCGACAATCAGGTCATGCAGGTGGGACAGAGAGGATTGGGATAAGGTGAGCGGTCGCGCTGGGTGCACAGAGCTGAGGACATCGCCGACTGCTGCCACGTCGCCCAAGGGGCCGCGGCGAGCCGAGTCCACTCACGGATGGCCAATGTCAGGGTCTCCACGGGCACCCAGGCTGGGTGCATCTTGTGGATGACCGCGGGCGACCGAGGTGCGTGTCGCCCGAACTCGAACCCCTGCGAGAAAGAACAAAACGAAGCCGCGCTATAAGCGACACCACCGGGCCTGAACGCAGACTGGACGCAACATTGTGCCCGCGCCCGCCCTCTTTCGATGCGCCAACACATGGTCCCTTCACGCTTGGATGCTTTTGCTCGGCACAGAGGCGGCGTGCGGGTTCTTTGCGCGTGGGGATTTGTTGTTGTTATCGTCGTTTGTTCGTGTTTTTTTTTTGTTCCCTTTAGCTCTCAGCTGGACGGATCCCATGGTACGACGAGTGAAAGCGTGGCCGCAGCAGCCTGCTCGCAGTGAAATATCGGAAACCGCTTTCGATCACTTTCGCTACGGAGACAATCGTAGTGCAGCGTCAGGCATTAGGGATCCCATTCGCAAAGCTGTTTCTTTTTTTTTTTTAGGTCGTAAGAACTGCTTGTCTCATTGTCTGGTCTACTTCGTTAATATTATGTGTGCTATCACGACCGTTATTTATTTATTTGTTTATTTATTTATTTATTTATTTATTTATTTATTTATTTATTTTTAAGTACGCGTCACACACTCAAAGGGAGAGATAAATGAAATACGAATGACAGAGAGGTTAACCGGAAGATAAATATCCAGTTTGCTGCCCAGCAATGGGGAAGAGGTAAAGGGAGACAGAAAGATAAAGAATACACACACACACGCACACAGACTTAAAAGGAGGCATTGAGTAAGGCGGGCAGAACTATTCGTCCGGCAAACCTAGAGCTTGATGCACATAGAAAAAAAAAAAGAAACTCGCAACATTGGCAAGGATAATGCACGTTACCCGCCGCGGTAGCTTAATGTCTATGGCGTTGGCATGCTCAGATCGAGGTCATGTACTCGATCTCGGTCGCATCATCGATGTACAGAAATGCAAGAATGCTCGCGTCTGCTTAGATTTAGGTATATGCGTTAAAAGAACCTCACTTGATCAAAATTAATCCGGAGTCTCCCGACTACGATCGGCGTTTTGGTAGGAAAAACCTAAGAAATTATTATTTTTTTATCTGTACCTATCAAAGTGAGAATATGAATAATCCCACTAAATACATTGTATAAAGCACGCGCATTCAAAGAGAAGCAAGAAAGAAACGCAGGAAGCAAACCATAATATTGTTCCGTGTGGACAGACACAGATGAAAGAGGCTATTTACGGGCTATTTACACTGGAGCCAGACAGCCAGGCCTCGCGCCAAGGGCACCGATTAACTTCATCATCGTTCTCGCGGCGGCTCGTCTCTTGAGCATCGCTCGATGATATCGGGGGAGGGGGGGCAAAAGCGTCGTCACGGTGCTGTTAAATATCCAAGGTGCGTGGAGAGTTGTCGGGCTTCAATCGGGCGACATGGACAATGTCACCGGTTGTCACAGCGGAGGACGTAGTGGGCGTGGCTAGAACGATTTCATAGGTGATATCGGTCACTTGGCGGAGCACGCGATATGGGCCTGTGTAACAGGAAATAAGTTTTTCACAAAGGCCAACTTTACGCGATGGTGACCGGGCACAAAATGGACATCACGGTGACGGAGGTCGTAGCGTTGCTTCTGTTTGTGTTGAGAGACTTGTAGACGAGCGCGTGCAAGTTGGCGAGAAAGGTCAGCATGGGCAATTACATCACGGGCATAATCGCTAGTTGAACCTGTGGCGGATGGTAGCACAGTGTCCAGTGGTAGCGTCGGTTCTCGGCCATACAAGAGGTAAAACGGGGAAAAGCCAGCAGTTTCGAGACGGGAAGAGTTGTACGCAAAGGTAATGTAAGGTAGAGCCAGGTAGTCATGGTGGTCGTCTGAAACGTATTTGGATAGCATGTCTGTAAGGGTGCGGTTCTAAGGCTCAGTGAGGCGGTTCGTTTGGGGGTTGTAGGAGGTGGTAAAGTTATGCTGTATTGAGCAGGCACGCATGATGTCAATGACTTTGACCAAAAAGGTACGGCTACGGTCCGTTAGCAATTTACGCGGAGCACCATGCATCAAAATGATATCATTTAGGAGGAAGTCCGCAACATAATTTGCGCATCTGGTCGGAAAAGCGCGGGTTACGGAATAGCGGGTCGCGTAGTCCGCCGCGACTGCAACCCACTTATTTCCTGATGTAGATTCCGCAAATGGGCCGAGAAGGTCTAAGCCGACACGATGGAAGGGCTCGGCAGGGATGTCGAACGGCTGCAGGTAACCAGCGGGGAGCTGGGAAGGCTTCTTGCGTCGTTGGCAAAGTTCACAAGCGGCGATGTAACGTCGTACTGAACGGGCAAGGCCCGGCCAGAAAAAAACGGCGACGTACACGGTCATAGGTTCGACATGCGCCGAGGTGTCCTGCCATTGGTGCGTCATGAAGCTGTTTTAGAACGGTGTGGAGGTGCTTAGGTATTACAAGTAGGAACTCAGAGCCGTCCGGATGAAGGTTACGACAGTACAAAGTACCGTCACGGAGGACGAACAGGCGTAAAGAAGCATCGGCCGGAGTGTGTTCAAAACGGTCGAAGAGTGCTCTGATGTAGGCGTCACGACGTTGCTCGTCGGCGAAATGAAGCAGCTGTTATAGAGAATACGCAAGAAGCATTGGCAATATTGGATGAGTCAGAGTCATCAACAGGGTAACGCGACAAGCTGTCAGCATCTTGGTGCAGGTGGCCAGACTTGTACACGACGGAATATGAAAATGCTTGTAGCCTCAAAGCCCATCAACCAAGCCGGCCTGTAGGATCTTTTAGCGATGAGAGCCAGCAGGGAGCTTGATGGTCAGTGACATCGGAAAAAGGGCAACCGCAAAGGTAAGGACAGAACTTCGCAACCTCCCATACAGCAGCAAGGCATTTTCCTTCCGTAATAGAATAGTTGCGCTCCGATGGTGCTAGGAGGCGGCTCGCATAAGCAATAACGCGATCCTGGCCATGCTGACGCTGGGCTAAAACGGCACCTACGCCATGACAGCTGGTATCTGTACGCGATTCGGTAGGGGCATCAGGGTCGAAGTGGGCGAGAATGGGTGGTGAGGAGAGAAGAGTAACGAGACGAGAGAAGGCGGCGGCTTCTTCAGTACCCCACGAGAATTGTACGCCTTTCTTCAAAAGATTAGTGAGGGGTCTAGCAATTGCCGCAAAATCTGGAACAAAACGACGAAAGTACGAGCATAGAGCCCTACGAGACTTCGAACGTCTGTGGCTGTCTTCGCAACCGGAAACTCTCGGACAGCGCGAGTTCTGTCAGGATCAGGCTTACTCTGGAAGCGTCAACTAGATGGCCCAGAAGAGTAATTTGGTTGTCGTCGAAACGACATTTGGACGAGTTAAGTTGCAGCTTTGCCTTTCGAAATACATCAAGTAAAGTTGTTAGACGCTCAAGGTGAGTGTCGAACGTTGGCGAGAAGGCGATGACGTCGTCAAGGTAGCAGAGACATGTGGACCATTTGAAATCTTGGAGCAAGGAGTCCATCATATGCTCAAAGGTGGCAGGGGCATCGCATAATCTAAATGGCATTACATTAAATTGGCATAGGCCATCAGGTGTGATGAACGCGATTTTTTCTCTGTCCGCATCGTCAACAGCAATCTGACAGTATCCCGAACGAAGATCAATAGAAGAGAAATAGCTGGAACCATGCAGGCAGTCATTGGCGTCGTTTAATTATACGTGGAAGCGGGTAGACGTCCTTCTTAGTAATGTAGTTCAGATGACGGTAGTCTACATAGAAGCGCCACGTGCCGTCTTTCTTCTCAGCCAACAGCACAGGTGACGCCCAGGGACTTATTATTATCTAGCATTTTGATCACTTCACTATGAATCACTCGGCATTACGACGCAGAAACTGGATACGGTCGTCGGAGAATAGGCGTAGCATCGCCAGTAAAAATCCGATGCCTGACCGCGAGCGTTTGGCCTAAAGGGCGATCGTCGAAGTCGAAAATATCTCGGTAGGACGATAATACTTGGCAAAGTGGCAAAGGTCTTCAGCCTGCGCAGTGCACAGGTCCGTCGCAACCATTTTCTTTGTGTTGGGATCGGCGCCCGAGGCTGGCGCGAGGGGCCTGCTAAGCTCGCGAGAACCATCGGTCGATAACGCTGCCACGTGATGGACGCCGAGAGAATCAACGGTGGCAAGCCAAATACCTTGCGGCCGAATTTGCTTTGCCAATCCAAAGTTAAATACAGGCAGTCAATGGCGGGGTTGTTGGAGAAGCATGGGAGAGGCCTTTGCCCTGCAGTGGGCGTAACCAGGCTGATTATTATTATTATTATTATTATTATTATTATTATTATTATTATTATTATTATTGTTGTTGTTGTTGTTGTTGTTGTTATTATTATTATGCGAGTGCGGTTCGCAGTAATAGCTAGTATACTGTGACGCACGGTAACATCATACTGTAGTAGAATGTCGGGCAGAGGAGTGATGAGGTACTCGCTATTAGGAACTGGTGGGGAAGACAACAGTTCAATATAGGCTATTGACTTTGGCGGCAGGCGAAGAAAGCCGGTAGGGCGTAAATGGTAGTGGGGTGCGTCAGAAGGTTCTGCCAGAATCGGCAACTCAATGCGAAGGGTACTGAAAAAGCAGTCAATAAGCGCAGAATGCGCGGAGAGAAAATCGAGGCCAAGAATGAAGTCGTGGGGGCAATGAGCAATTACGGTGAGGAGGACAGGTGTGTGGTGGCCGGTGATGCTGACACGTGCCGTGCACGTGCTGATGATAGGCACAGTACCGCCATCCGCAACGCGGACGACGCGTGCCGATGCTGGGGTGAGCAGTTTGCTCAGTCGTCGTCGGAAGGCAGCACTCATAATAGAAAGATGTGCTCCTGTATCAATTAGTGCCGTGACAGGATAGCCATCAACGTCGACGTCAAGAAGGCTTTCGTCCGTAGGTAACGTGAGCAGAGGATTTGAGGGCAGGATCGACAACGCAGCTTCACTCCAGAAGCTGCCGTACCTAGTTTTCCGGCTGGATTCGGGATGCGATAGGGGGTGAAGAGAGGTGACGAGATTGGGGCGAACGAGACTGATGGCGTCGAGGTTAGGGCGAGCTGCTGTAGCGATGGTTCAGAGAAGGAGCATCAGCGGCTGTGGTTTCATGGCGGGTGGTATATTGAACAGAAGGTTCAAAGCTGCGGCAATAAGCGGCGGCGTATGGCCGAGTAGGTGGTGGCCATCGGTTGCGGCAGTGATGAACGACGTGGCCGATGCGACAGCAGTGGAAGCAGATCGGCGTGTCATCAGGGATACGCCATTCGGACGGGTTGCGGCGAGATGTGGCAGAAAAAGACTGCCGGGGATGAAGAGGGCCGCTAGAGAACTGGGGAACGCTGTGTTGAGACGTGGAACACACGGAGTTCAGACCCATGTTCTCAAATTCCTGTCTGACGACGGCCTGAATCATCGCAATAGTGGTTGCTGGCGGATCGGAAGGCGTCGCGGATAAAGCTGGCGAACAGGCGGCGTCGAGTTCGCGGCGACCATTACGGCTTACGTCATCACAGGTGGCAGTCTGACGCGGTCGACCCTCACATGTCGACGTAGCAGCAATGTTGGGTAGCCGCGTGACGTGGTGTGAGATACGGCAGCTCGTAGCTTGTGCAAGCCACGGCATTCTTTGATAATGGCGTCGATAGTCGAAACGTTGCCGAAAACAAGTAAATTGAAAGCGTCGTCGGCGATGCCTTTTAGCACATGCGCCACTTTATCTGCTTCAGACATAGCATCATCAGCTTTGTGGCATAGAGCCAAGACGTCGAGTATATATGAAACGTATGGCTCTGTAGATGTCTGTACACGAGACGCAAGAGCCTTTCTCGCCACAACCTTGCACCCAATGGGGTCGCCTAACTGTTCCCGTAGCTTTTCTTTGAAACTGTCCCAACTGGTTATCTCGTCGTCATGCGTTTGGTGCCACACGCGTGGGGTGCCGCCGAGATAAAAGATGACATTGGCGAGCATGATGGTTGGGTCCCACCTGTTATTAGCGCTGCCATGTTCATAAAGCTTGATCCATTCATCAACATCCTGTCCCTCCACGCCAGAGAACACACCAGGGTCGCGATGTGGGGCAACCGTGATGATTGGAGCAATCGGAGAAGCCGAAATGGTTGTAGATGCGGGCTCGTCACTGGAAGGCATGGTGACAAGCTCGATGTGCCGACTACATCAGAGTTCCGTGGTGAGGACGGGGATCGCTAACCTCCACCAGAATGTCACGTGCGGAAACACACAGACGAAAGAGGCTATTTACGGGCTATTTACACTGGAGCCAGACAGCCAGGCCGACAGTCGCTCGCGCCAAGGGTACCGACCAACTTCATTGTCGCTCGCGCCGTCGTCGTTCGTCTCTTGAGTATCGCTCGATTATATAATAATAATAATAATATTAACGCGTCTTCGAAAAATGAAGTTAATTCGCGGGAAAAAGAAAAGAAAACGAAATCAATTAACAAAAGCACCCAACGCATATTCTCAGGAACCCCTCTAGAACGTAAATTAAATGGTAAGTACGGACCCTAGACTTTTAAAAAAACATTATTATTACAAGTACCCGAATAAGGAACATCGACAACTTTCGCCCCTATAGCGGCTGTGAGGTGATAGCATGCGTGTGTATATAAAAAGGAACCTAGGGCCAAACAATCAAATCTTCCTTGCCTCAGTAAAGAAGCCTTCATTGCGGTGAGGCTACCTTATGTCACTCTGAAAGCTTCCTTACAGAGGGGCCCTCGGTGAAGGCTTCCTTGGTGCTTCCTCAGCATAAGGTAGCTCCAAAGCTACCTTCACGCATCCTTACGCAGCTCCTGGCCCTGAACGAGCGCTTCACCTCACTGCCTAATCACGTGCTATTTGCTTGCGCATGCGCGCTGTTGCCCACCTGCGGAGAAGCGCGAGCATGGTAAGTCTTGCCAGGTATGAAGCTTAGAACGACAGAAAGCTGAGCTAGTCGGTAAGGATTCCTTGCAAAATAGAAGTGAGGCGTGCAGACAGGACACAAAAGTAAGAAGTGGACAACACGGCGTTCGTGTTGTCCACTTCTCTACTCTTGTGTCCTGTCTGCACACCTCACTTCTATTTTGCATAATTGCCAGGTATGTTCGTTTCACTCACGCGTGCGGCATGAAAGCGTTGCTAGGCGTTGCACGACGCCGGCGTGCGAGCGTTGCTGGAGCACATCAAGTTTTGCACTGTAATGCGCTGCTTTTTTTAACTTTAGTAAACAAAACTAGAAGAAAGCGTCCACGCTTCTCTATATTAGCTCTTCAATTTAAAGATTGTGCGACGATACAACATTTTTTTATTGAATAATGGTGTTCACGTAAAGCTTTTAAGAGATAATCTTGAACCCAGGCATGGGGCAACCGCTCCTTACGTGAGGACGGGCGAAGGGAGCTTTCAGAGTACGCTTGTTTCCTCCATCGGTCCTTCGCTGTAAGGAGGCCTCACGTAAGGTTAGGAAGCGCTCGAAGGCAAGGAACGTTTCATTGTTTGGGCCTTAGTCTCAGCCTACCCTCGTTTGCATGAACGAGAAATAAAATTCTAATTAAAGTTGAAAATGAACTAAGCCCGGGGATTAGAAACCGGATATGTACCGAAAAAATACATTCTACACGCCAATTGCTGTAGATCACACATGAGTAGTGCCGCTTTCTTTGTCAAATGTTTCAGCAGAGATATTACATAGTTTGGCGGCACCGCTTTCAGGTCACTGCAAGCATGTGCCTCGAAACAACTATTATTATTATTATTATTATTTTTATTGTTGTTGTTGTAGTTTTTGTTGTTGTTGTTGTCGTAGTTGTTGTTGTTGTTGTTGTTGTTTTCGTGACGTAGTCATAAAAGCAAACGCGAAAGTACTGGGTGCGATGGGAGTGATGATGATCCTTCAAAGCATGTCAGCCGTTTTTGGTTGTGACTTCTTTTGTCTTCATCTTTCTGCCTATTCCGCGCCCAACATCAACTAGATCCCCAACTAGCCCTACGCCACGTTGTTTTGAATTACTTTTCTTCAAGATTGGGATTGCAAATGGGACCGCACATTTGCATCGGGCCGAGCGCCATGCTGCAAAGGACGGAAATTAACTCAGCGTGAGAAATTTTTGGCAAATATTACTGAGATTTAATGAAGATGTGGTCAGTTAAATGCGTAGCTGTTTTTACCCTTCTTTTAGCAGTTTTTTGCTCTAGTTTACCGTTTGTTTGAAGAGCACCCGCTTCAACGGTATTTCACAGGACAAAGACAGACCTGAATGCCGTGACGCCCCGCCCTACAGTAAAACGCTTGCTGTGCGTTCAATAATAGCCTCTGCTGCATTCAACCAAATACTCTGTATTATTAAAGCCCAACTGCATGCAAATTTCGTACCGTGCAAGATGCTTAGTTTCAGATAGTATAGATGTAATCAGCCTCCTCCGTACAAAGTTTTGCATTTGAAATAGAACTATATAGATGCGTCGCGAAAAATTCTCGAGTATAAAAATTTTTCGAAACCAAAACTAAAAAGAAAAAAACTTAAAAAAAATAACACTGCCATTACCGCTCGCCGGAAGTGACGCATGCATGGCCCAGAACATTGAAAACCAGCGTGGTTCCTCGGAACGACCTCCTAGTTTAGACGGCGCCTGCGGCTTCCTCGGGCGCGCAGTAAAATTTCGGAGGCAACGTTGCTGTGATATGCGTCATATACGCTAACCACCACGTGCAGCGTAGTATGCCTAGGTTCAGTTTGAAAGCTGCTAGTAAGAAAATTACACAATTGCCCTGCAGGTGTGCCAAGGTTGCTTCAATCGTGTATATACTATATTCGTCTAAGCCAAAGCAAAATTTCAGTTGGCCGTTAAGCGGCACGGAAAAGCATGCAGGGCACGCCGAGCACTGGCACACGAAATCTGTCAGTTCAAACGGCTACATAAGGATTCATTAAAAAGAAAAAGAAATTGAATAAACCATTCTGATCTGAGAAACATTTCCTTCGAGTAACCTTTTACAATTTCTTTCTGAGAATAGCACTTAATTTATTCAAGCAAAGAACGATAGTTTATGGCCGTTTATTATCTGTATTATCTGTATTCCTAATGTCCAGTAACCGTAATTAAATAAATGAATAAATAAATAAATAAATAAATATTTTTTTTTAGCTTAGTTGAGAAGAAACCAGATTTCTTCCTGATCATAGACAGAGAAACGTTTGCAGCGCGCAGGTACTTAGTGTAACGCTCAAATTGAACAAAGTAGTGGGGACGAGCAATACGGACAAGCGATAACTTCCAGCTGTCATGTGTGACAAATAAAGCCGGTTGGGATTCAACGCTTGTTCACGTGCCAATTGTGGTTACGTTTAGTCGTTTGTCGTTGCGGTGGTAAACGCGAGGTAGCGGGATCCAATCCCAACCGCGGCGGCCCCATTTCGATGGAGGCGAAATGCAGAAAAACGCCCGTGAACCGTGAACTGGGTGCGCGTTAAAGATCATCATCATCATCATCATCATCATCATCATCATCATCATCATCATTAACATCATCATCCCATTTTTATGTCCACTACAGGACGAAGGCTTCTTCCAGCCATTTCCAATTACCCACGTCTTGCACTTGCTGATTCCAACTTGCGCCTGCGAATTTCCAAACTTCGCAACCCCGCATAATTTTCTGCCACCCTCGACAGCGCTTCCCATTACTTGGCACGCATTCTGTAACTCTCATGGTCCACCGGTTATCGGCCCTACGCATTACGCGACCTGCCCAGTTAAAATTTTTTTTAATAAGTGCGAAATACGCAGTATTGATTCAATGTGTAGTACGAATAATTTCCCAGAATACAAGATAATGACGACAAACTTGTGAACCACCGCTGTAATGCGATAGTAAATACATGGCCTGCATTTTAAGTCCGACACCTTTGAACGGAAGATTTCGCGCTTACCGCTACATTATTTTCACCGTAATTTGATTTTTCATCATTCGATTGAGTTCATATATGCAAAAAAGAGATGAGGCGTGCAGACAGGACACAAGAGTAGAAAAGTGGACAACACGAACGCCGTGTTGTCTACTTACTTACACGGCGTTCGTGTTGTCCACTTCTCTGCTATTGTGTCCTGTCTGCACGCCTCACCTCTTTTTTGCATAATGAATCCGTACCAACTAGCTGAGCTTTTTGTCGTTCTAAGCTTCATATCTGTATACCTAAAGCAACCATAGGGCAATCATAGACTCCATAGTGGAGGGCGCTGGACTAATTTTGACCAGTTTATGTCATTTAACGTACCCATAAATTGCTGAAACTTCAAAATAACATTTCATTTCTTTGGTCCGCATTATTCAATATGGATCGTTATTTCCCTACCTTATTCGCACTTTATGAGCAGATTATGTTTGGCTAGCAACTCACTTTCTCGACTGCCAGGTGCCAATTGCATTTGTGTGTGTGTGCGCGCGCATGCGGGCTTCTGTGCTTTATGTTGATTTTTTTAGACCCCCGAACAAATGCAACCAAAAATGCCGATTGCTTTATTGAACTACGGGGACCAAAAAATATGTGTTTGCGAAATTCGAGTGATAACCGAGTAGCAGTAAGCGCAAAGTCTTATGTTTCGATTGGTATAGAATAAAAATGTAGGCTGCCGTAATTACCAAGGCATTGCAAATGTTTTCCGTAGGACCACGTAATTAATGAAAGGCACATGTAAATCGAAACTGCAAGCACGAATTTGAGAAACAGCGGCGCTCAAAAAAATAACAGAAAAATGAATAAACATGGATAGCATTATGGAATCTCAAGTCAGCGTCAAAGATGCTCAATTTTCATGTAGAAAAAGGGCGCCATATACTTTAGCATCGCTCAATGCGTCAGAATATACAAAAAATATCCGTTTTCCCTGGTTTTATGCTGAAAGTAAAAGAATGTTTAATACTACATGAGCGTCCTAGTCGTAGGCATCGTCAGGATAGTTGCTACAGTGTCCCCTATTTTTACACAGTATTTTTACAGTCATCAGGTCACCACCACGGTTGCATGCGGAGGAGAGTTAAAAAAGAAAGAAAGAAACAGATGTGACACGTCCGATTCGCGAACGCTCTAAAGATCTGAACGAGCAGTACTCGAGGTCTGTCGTCATTCCTTACTTCTATCACAAGAAAACGTCAGAACGTAGCCGCCGAGGTTTTACGCTATTTCTATTGCAACGACACACGGTTTAATGCAGGGAAACGTGCGCACACAGGAGCTCCCATCCAATTAAACGCCGTTTCTCATATTCTTCAGGTGTCTGTGCGGGACAAAATTTGGACGTGACCCTAAATAAGGCGAGCAAACATTACACTGAGGACTTACCATCTTGGTCGGGCATTAAACACGGGGCACAGGAGGCGGGGTGAAGGAGTCGCTACCGCTATACCGCTTGTCCACCATTCCTACTCTTCTGTTTCTTTTTTTTTTCTATATCTTTCCATGCACATTATAGACGATATGCGCGTGCGAGAATTGGAACGTCGCTTTCGTAATACTTCCCTACGCATTAACGTGCCTTGATCGCATGCTAATAAACATGTTGAGCTATTGCAAATGGCCTACCATGGAGTTTTTGATTAGTACGCGAATAGCACCGAAGGGCCCGATTCTTGTTAGTCACGATCGTCTGGAGCCCAGCAGGCAATTAGCAAGCTGCCTTCTCCCACGTTCACGTACTACGTGACCCCTGTCGTATAAAATATATGTTCCACGTCTGCCACCATGGCCGTGAGTGGTGGCGCTATGGCTGGCACTGCCGTTGCTAGATTTAGTACACGCTCGCGAATACCGAAGAAAATAGAAAGTAAAATGGTGCCGGTAGTAGGTCGTTTCGCAAGAGCATCGCACGCGCGTGACGCGAAGACGTGGATTCGCATCTCACCTGCGGGCAAGTTTTTTTTGTTTGTTTTTAACGCATTCTTCATTTCTCTTTACTGTGTGATTTCTACGTTTCAAAAGAAAAGAAGAACGTAACCTACTCCATGTTTTGCTTGGTGTCGTTTTCTTCTGGCTTCATATAATTGAGACTGCCACATTTTAGCGCTCTCAGGTATACTCACAAAATGAAAAGTAAGGCATTAACAGAGATGCAGCTAAAGATGGGAAATCCTCGAAGTGTCATTGTCAACACGTTACCCCATGCGCAAGTTGATGCATGCTCCAGCAAGCCGGCATACTAAGGCGGCAGAGCGGCAAGAACGTAAGGATACGAGAACGTAAAACTGACGCCACCAGAGCTGAACAATTGAGTTTTATTGCCGACAAACCGATGCAGTTACATAATATCGGTGCGGTGATCATGGAAGAAAGCAGCATCACAACCACAACGAAATACGTGTTGCGCCACTGTTGGACTGTCGACTACAGCCCGCGATCAGACTTTATTTACAATGGCGCAGGAACCGGAGTTGTTCATACAAAAGCACCAGTGAAGGGGTGCTAACACAGCTGTCGTGAAGCTGTAAAATTTCTTCAGCTTCTAAAATCTGCCGCATAGTTTTACTCCAGCTTCTACTCACGATCGCAGTCTCTTCAAACTCAGCCTCGCAGTCACAGTGCCTGCAGCGGAAAGATAATTAAATGCCCTGAAAGGGCATGCTCTACATCGCATTCGTGTTCCTTGATCGGCTTGTCGAGACACCGGCCTTGGGTCTATATTAATACTGAGTCCCCTACGACGGCGCGCTTCATAATCATATCGCGGCTTTGGCACGTAAGCCCTATAAATTATTTTTTTAAGAACGGCCTTTTTGGTTTACGCATACTTTTTTTACAGGACAGCATAATCGAATAAACTACATTTTCACAGTAGGTGCTAAACATCTGACGCTGTTGCTCAGTGCAGCCTCGGGCTAGCTTAATGCTCTATCATTAACTTGTTGACATAGAGTTATAAGGCGATTCCGCACGGAAAGGACGACAACCACGCCAGTCGTTTTGCTAGCATTGTTCAAATTATGGCGCCGGCAATGTATATGCGGTATGACTGAGGCTTTTCTTCTTTTTTTTTCTTTTCCCGAAATTTAAACTTCACAGCTGCCAACTTGTTTCTTCTTTGTTTTCTTTCTTTTTTTTTGTTGCTGTTGTACGCTTTAGGAGGTTATCTGCAACAGACCACAGGAGCCGCCTGCGCTAACGGATAAAACTTGACCGGATAACCGATGTTTTGACAAGCTTCGGGTATGCCTAACTATGGGCAGTAGCGGTTTGTTACCTCAAGGTTGGTAGGCCCAGCAGACCCGGATTGAGAAGCACAGACTCAGACCCAAGAGCCTAATGAAACAGTTATGTGGCACTTCATGCGTAACAGCTGAATGTTTGAGGCTTCGGGAAGATACGTCCAGGACGTTAGGGAGATGAAAATGCATGTCTCGGTTGTCACAGTTTAAAGGTACAACAAATCATCTAGATATATACCTAAAGACAAATAAAACAGGCTAACCCTATAATTATTGAAGTATATTTCAATAGTTCCGGGACAAATAAATATAACTATAAAGACGAGCAATACATGAGCCAAAGCATATTGCTTCTTTCTGTATAAAAAATTGAGTCATTCTATGATGCACCCGGGGACCGAATGTACAATGGCAGCGGCTCAAGGAACACGTAAACGCCGGCGTTGTACCAGTAACACGCGAGGATAAGTTTCCCCCTGCAAACGGAAAAACACTTCTCACATGACTTTGCAAAAAAATAAAAAAATATTGTATTTCTGTTGTGGTATCGTTTGTGTACCTTTGTGTAGCGTGCACAGAAGGACGCGCGTTGGCTAGATGACTATGTGAGTGTCACATTTCCGTTGCCCCACCGATCAACGACTTCGTAGCATCAGTACAAATGATGCAAAATGACTCAACAAATGAAACAGCAACGACATCATATCTCCAAGGAGATGGCATCAGTCATGACATCGCGCAATAAGTGTTTCTCAAACACATATACGTAAAAGTGTTGACGCATTGCATTAGACGCAGTGCAAGAAACGAGCACCTCTCCTCCTCGTTTTTGGCCTTGACTGCACCAAAGCGAATGCTCTCGTTTCACCACATTCGTTTAATTTTACTTTTCCCGTATATAAGGTTTACCTCCCTTCTTCTCATTTTTTTCTCCCACTCTTTCAATTACTTGAATTTAATTTCGTGTTTCCCAACTTATTATACTTGAATGGATATTTTCGGGCTTTTGCGCTTCAGCAATGCCTTCCTTTTTCTCACTTTGCGACAATTCAGCGGTGGAGGTGACACTCCTCTCTGTGGATGGATTAGGGTCCCATTTATTCCATCTGCCCAACCCCACTCTGACTTAGCAGTATCCTGCAGGACCATAATAAAGTTTTCCCGTCCAGAGTCCTACTTTTGCTGCCTTCTCTACAGAGAAACTTGGCGTCACTGTTAACGTCACTAAAGGAAAGCTATGTATCTCGCGATTGACTCGGCTAGGACGTCGGCGTCCGTCTGTAGGCAGGTTACCGAGCTTTCAGTATCGAACTGCAGGCGTGAACACGTCACTCGGAGTAAATCCCGACAACCGCAAGAAAGCGTCGGCTCGAATGAACATTCCTTCTGGTGAAGCGGAAGCACGCGCGTTTCGCATGCATGCGTGAGGATTTTAGTAATTAGCAGCATCGTTGATGTTAAATCAAGCGGCGCATTTCATTTTAGTGAACGTCATAGTCAAGGGTGCCCTGCACCTACGGCAACGCTTAAGAAACGATTAAATGAATCACTCAGCCTTGAGCACCTGGCTATAGATACGTCGGTGTATGAGCGCTTAGTGGTGTGAACCTCTCAAATTCGCCTCAGTCTATAGAACTGTCCGGCAATATGGCAGCCGGTACTTTCCGCGTTTTCTTTACTTCGCTTTGCCACGCTTTGCCCCGGCGAGCAAACGAGAGCTGAGCGCATTAATTTATTTAGATGGCGCTCGCTTTGCACTTAAGCATCGCGAAGCGCCGACGTGCCTTGGGACCATGCACGCCCGGGTAACGTTGTACGCAACTACACGCAGGCGAAGCCGCTGGAGCGCGCGACGAAGAAAATCCTTGTCGGATGACGGGTGCCTTTTTCTTGAGGACGAGTCGTGGAAGAGGATATAATTCGGGGCTTTCGTATTAAGAAATGAGCCACTGTTTCCGCCCGCAAGTCGGAGCCCGGAGAGCTTCTTTGAGCGGGCCTGATTAGGACGTCCTCCTCAAAATAAGGATGATTGAAATTAGGGCTTTCGAGGGCGTCTTCTCTCTCTCCCTGCCTCTTTCCTGCCATGTCCACCCTCGAGCGCCATCACACACTCGCTTTGATGAAAGAAAAGAAGAAAAAAAAAGAAACAGGAAAATAAAGTAAAACAATGAAATGCTGTCTCTATTATGCTTTCCCGCTCTTCCTCGCTGCCAGCGAACTCATCTATAATTCGCGCGGCTTCGGCCTGTCCTCTGTGCGTTGAAATAACCTTCATTTAGCGCGCCAGGGCAGCGTGCTTATTGTACATGCAAGACGGCAAAACCGAGACTTGTGCTTTATTCCGCAATGCTTCTCCTTCTCTCTCTGAATACTACGTCTTCGCTTTTCGCTATGTTAATTTGTCGCGTTTCACTCTTGGTTTTTCAGGATACCCATCACTTCGAATAGCGGCAGCAACCCCCCTCTTCCGCCCCTTTCTAAATCTTTTTGTCTTTTTCTATATTGCTTGATCACTTTTGAGCGACTGCGCCGCTCGACTTTTTTCTATTTTCTTCTTTTTCTTTCTTTTTTTATTTGTTACGAAGTTCTGCCAGCCTTTCTTGCTCCATGCTGCACAGAACAACGCCTCGTAATAAGCAAGCCGAGAAAACAAATCACCTCGCGTGCTCGCATTTGTACCTACATGTGTTTTTTCGTATGATTATGCGGTGATTAGATGGCCACCTTATTCTACGCACGATGGTGGAACTCGTTCTGTGCTCACGTATATAAGAACAGCAGAAAATATGATGGATAAGAGCAAGCAGGAATAAAATATATATGCGTAGGTTTTGAAATGCCTGTATGCCGGGAAAGTTGGGGGTCGGAGGATATATAATGAACGGATCGTCAATAAACCGCATGTCCGTCGGGTTAAGCCTAACAGGAAGCGACGATTAAAGTAAGTAGAGCAAATTGGGTTATATTTCCAGGTGCTGATGGGGCTTCATTAGACATATATTTTTGCATGTTGATTGCAGAACAAAAATAACAGCAATGTAGTGGCATAAGCGTAAATTGATTTATGATTGGAACTGCTACAGACCGCTTTTGATTTGTCGGAGCTGAATTTCCTTAACTCAAACGCAATCTCCCACACGACAAAGGTGTGACGTATTGCTAAAGCATTTCTCTCGCGTTTACCGGTAAAACGCAACCTAATTCTGTTAGCGTATAATTGCGACGCTAGTTAGCAAATCGTTATTTTTTTTAAAACTGTCACATCATTGAACAAGGTTGCTCACCACTCTACGCAGCCTGTTTGCTAACAGACTCCGAAAACACGCACGCCTGAGTCCACTTGCCTAGCTGTCGGTCTTCACAACTATACACTTTGATATTGTGCCAATGTTTATTAAATGGTGCGTGCTTGCGTCCGTGCGTGTGCGTGCGTGTGCGTGCGTGTGCGTGCGTGTGCTTGTGCATGCGTGTGTGCGTTTGTGTGTGTGTGTGTGTGTGTGCGTGCGTGCGTGCGTGCGTGCGTGTGTGTGTGTGTGTGTGTGTGTGTGTGTGTGTGTGTGTGTCTGTGTGTGCACGTTAGGGGTTCAGTCTAGCAGGTAAATAAGTACGCGATGACAGGTCACTCATATGACTGAAACATTTAATAACACCCACATTCTTTGAGAGCTGCTCTTTCGACAAACAGGAGAAAAGCCGTTCTGCCCGGCGTTTACTTTTCATGCGACTCTTGTAGAAAGGTTATGAATTTTGGCTCCACACACACAAGCTTCAGCAGCAATACTTAGTGTTGCCTGGCATAAAATGCATGCTAAACCTTGTGCCGTTGTAATATACCGTAGTAAGGGGCCCTATAACGTAAAACTATTCCAATATGTTTTTGTTACAATCTCCTGACGTCAAACTTGCGTAAGCGCCGACGTAAGCACCGGGCGGTAACCCGCAGGGTTGTCTGATCAAGCCAATCAAACGCTCTCCTCGTTCATAGGAGGTCGTTTTTGTTTTCTTGAAAAACGAATAACATTGCCTACACTGAGCAGCTTGTCTTATCTAGTTGGCCGACAAGAGGCGAGGAGCACACTCAAGTGGACAGGGATTTGATAGGGCCGAGCCACTGCACTGAAAATCGATAACCGGATGAAGAAGGTGGTGCCGGCGTCTGCGATTGGCCCGCTTTCCCTTACTTAACTTACGGCGGCTGGTCGAAAATCGCGGCGGCATGCAATGGAAGCTTAAGAATGACGCTGAAACGAATACTCAGCAATGAAGAGTTGGCAGAATGAGGTCGTAAATGTGCCAAAAGTGCTCGAAAACGTTGCACGGCCACGCAAGAAGTTTTATTATACGCAAATAAACCCATTCTCACCGGCAGGTGCGAATGGCCAGTGCCTGAGCCATCGGCGGCAGCCATCTTTTATTCCTTTCGGAACGGGGCAGCATGCGGCTATTCAGTAGAAAATTCAGATTTGTTCGGCATATTAATGCATCTTTAATGCGTACACGTCACTTTGACGCGGTGAGTTCTTGCGGTTTTGTGACGTCGCGTGACAGGCAGGTGAAGTGGTTGCAGCCCGAAAATTTTTGACCAATAGCCGGGGGGCTAATGGCGAAAAGGCGTCGAATCAGAAATAACTATTTTTCTTTATTTCGGTATAATGATCCATAATCAGCGTGCGCACTTCATATCAGTCGAGGAGCTACCGCGGGTTTCGTGACGTCGCGTGACAGACAGGTAAAGTTGGGGTGGTCCAAAAATGTTTTTGACCAATCGCGGAGGGCTGATTGCAGAATTGGAATAGAAAAGTTTGGAATAGTTTAGCGTTATAGCACCAACGCATATTTCCTTCCTTCTCTCTTTGTTTCTTTCTTTCTCTCCTTTCGTTCCTCCTTTTCCTTTGCTCTATCTTTTTTTTAATGGCAACGAGTAGCTTACGGTAAACGTGAAGGCCGTGTACTGTTATTCACCTTCTTTAAATTCCGAGACGCTTTACATGTATTCACCTCCCGTGACCTTCGTCATCTTCTCATATGCTTGCTCAAAACTAGTTTCTTTGCGTCGCGACTGTTTCTTTCTAAAACTCAGAGTCCTATGGGAGCATGAGCAAAGCCCGTTGCTCCTTATGTTCGAAGAAATATGAAAAAAGCGGCTCATGTCGTTCATCTACGAGCGCCGGTCTTATGGTATTCTTTTTCACCATTTATTGCTATTTCTTCTTTTTTTCTGATGCAAACTTTTCAACGGCATCAGTAACACAGGCATTCTAACTCTAGAAGCGATGCAGTTTATGTTGTTCAGGTTAGACTCCATGTGCGTGTTCCTACCAATACATATTAGCGTCGCGCCGCAGAATAAAAAAAAAGGAAGAAAAGAAAGAGAAGAGAAGAATGCAGCACGGTGCTTGCTACGCACACGTATACACACGCAAAAAAAAAGAAAGAAAGAAAGAAAGAAAGAAAGAAAGAAAGAAAGAAAGAAAGAAAGAAAGAAAGAGAAACAATAATTCCTTCCATATTTTACTCCAAGTGAACAACAACGGCAATAGCAACAACAAAGACAGTTCAACAGCGTTCACAGCAGCTCTTCGTAGTGTCCCTACACCACTCGTCGAGCACCCCACTACGTACTCTTCATTTTTTTTTCTTTGTCTCTACTACGCTCCACTTCCTACGACGCTCAACGGCTTACTGCACGCTCGGCCTATAAATAGCGCAAACAACCTCGCAAACAATCAGCAGCGATTAGAGCAAAGGTTTTCATTCTTTGAGTTTATTCAAGTTTCTGAAACTACATTCTGCTTCTTTATTCTTCTTTCGGTGTTTGTGTCACCCTTTGTTTGAGGATGTATGCAAAAGAAACTTCGCATGAAATAAAAATAAAGAATAATAACGAAGACTAAGCCACACACGCAATAAACGTAATGAAGGCGCAAGGAGAACGTGCGAAAACTCAGGAGCTTAATGTGCATCTACACTCAGATATTCTCACCGTGCTTGCTCTTTTTCAAACGCTAGACTGCGCCTTGGTTGATTTATTTATTTTTGCCCCTCCGTGATCCGCCTCCCTACCCCTCTCCTGCTTCTTTCTTCTACTTTCACTCTCTTTCTTTTATTTATTTGGAATTATGCGCGCATCTCCCTTCCTTTCTAGAGAACGTCGGCGTCGCACGTCTCGTTCCAGAAGAGCCATGGCACGACGGTCTTTCCCAGCGCTTAAGGTTCTTATTCAAATGCATGTATGCAAATAAAGCAGCAGCGGGCCGCCTATTTCCAGCTTCTCCGCCCACCTCCACATCCTTTCTTCTTTCCAAGTTCTGCGCAGGGAATCCCGGCGGAAGGGACGCCGAGCTCTTCCGAAATCCCCGAGTTCCTCCAGCCGAAAGCGAAGCGAGGCGAGTTTTTTTGCCCGAGGACCACGCGCGCACGCACGCGAGTCTTAGCGTCGCATGCCGTTCGCTTTTTGCAGTGGCGATTTCGTTGCGCTGCCCCCTCGCGGAAAACGTTGGCCGGCAATGCGACTGCGGAACGTGCTGAGGGGCACGTATAGTATGCATGCATAGGCGGCAAGCTTGGCCGCTGCGACGGGCGCCGACGTGTGCACAACTTGAACTAGCGTGTGTGTAGGGCAGTTTTCGAGCGCGGGGGCAGTATTTAAGTGCGGGGGACTCGGCGAATTCTGTACGCCTCTCGCGTTCTCGTTTTGTCTTCCATTGTGCTTTTAGTTGAGATGAAGAAAGATAACTTATTATAGAAAAGGTACAGAGCTCACACCACGTTAGTATGATGTGGCGTGCGCGGCGGAAGCACAAGCATTGGACTATATGAGAGCTTGTACTGTGATTGCGCAGCTTCGCCCTTCCGAAAGATTATAGTTGCACTCTTAGCCAGTTTCTCGACGAGTTATAGTTCCCGCTAAGGGGCTGACTGTGCAGACATTGTTCCATTCATTTTATTTTTGTATTTATTAAGGTTTTATGTCGCAAGCTTAGCGGAAGCAGTTCTCTTGAGCGGTTGAGATCGAGGTCGTAAGCGTAGTAGTCCTACGATAAAGTCAGCGATACACTTACGTAGCATTACAGAAAGCGGCAAGTGCTGCGTTGGAACTTAAAAGCGAGCCTGGTGTACAAAGCATGGGGTCACGCTGGAAGAGAATGAGGTGCCTCGGCCGGCAGACGCCGCCCTAGTTTCGTTTATACATCAGTATGAAACCCTGTGCTGATTGAACTTCAAGTTTACGCACTTCTCGTTTGCGTCGTGAGGGACTGCCCACGAGTATAGGCACCGGGCAGCCGTCGTAATGCGCCAGCGACGCGCTGGCGAACAGCGCCGCGAAAGGCAGCAGTAAGAGCACTGGCATGCGAAGCAGACGATAGGGCGAAGGCGCACGCGTCGCTTCCAGTGATTTTGCACTGCGGTCTTAAGACCTGAGGTACAGGAAAACGCATTTTCTTGCGTCTGTTCTTGAGAATGGTCACCGCTTGTACGAAGCAGGTCACATTCATGGCACCAGGTGTTATATAAGGTAGAAAACGAGCGCGAATTGCGGTGCAAATGCCCCCGAAACCAGAGCTCACCGTGGCAAACTAAAACCTGGAACTCCAGCAACTATTTTCGAGATGTTATCTTGAGTGCACGTTAACAATGTCGCATTGCATTGCAGCTGTCGTGTCGATCAACGTAAATCGGTGAAGCAGCACAAAAATAAAAGGATAGTAAAGGGAGACGCACCTCTCCCCCTACCTTTTTTTTTTCTTGCGCTGTTTCACCGATTGCACATGTGTTGATCTGTTCCCTTTTTTTGTCCGTTGTAATTCATGTTTTTCTTTTCTTTGCGAGGCTTCACTTTTATCTCAGTGTCTTAGGAACTAGCCTCATCTTCAGTCTTGTTCTTCACCACACAGTGTAGTGCGACGAGAGCAATCGGTGGCGACCGGTGCACGTGTAAGGCTGGCGTTGACAGCAAGTGCGAACACGCCGCTCTGTGCGCGTTTGCCGTCGATGCACAATAAACAGAGTCCTGTCCTGTACAAGACGCAAGCAAAGTTGAGAAGCGCGAGCAAGGAAAAGGAAAAGGAAAAGGACTAAACCACGGAGAGGATGGCAAAATTATATATATATATATATATATATATATATATATATATATATATATATATATATATATATATATATATATATATATATATGTATTATGGTGGTTTACGTGGCATACCCACGATTTCATTATGAGGGACTTTGGAAAAATTTTCACCATGAAGGGTTCTTTGACGTGCACCTAAATCTAAGCACACGTTTGTTTTCGCATTTCGCCCCCGTCGAAGTGCGGCATCCGTGGCCAGGGATTCAATCCCGCGACCTCCTGCTTAGCAGCCCACAACCACATGTCCACTAAGCAACCACGGCGGGTCCCGCCACAACGACGACTAGAAATACGAGTGTTTCTCTTCAGTGCCCAAGCTCCGGAACTGTTACACCTGCGGAGGCGAAGACACGCAATTCACATGGAACACAAAGCTCTTGCGTACGAACGGCTCTTTTACTAATTTTAACGCGACCAGGCAAACGAACAGCAGCATCAGGAATGTACAGTGATCAGCAATTTAAACGCAATACTTGGGGCGCGCGGCTGCGGTCACTTTATTATTATTATTATTATTATTATTATTATTATTATTATTATTATTATTATTATTATTATTATTATTATTATTATTATTATTATTATTATTATTATTATTATTGCTATACCGGTGTGCGCTATGCGCGATCGCCGTCCGACGAAATTCAGTTACAATGCGCCACAAGATATCGCGCTTTCATCGTATACCACGATGCATCAGCTCGATGTCTCCAGAGCTCATAGTCGGCCCGACAGCCGGCGGCCATGCACTCCAAGTATCGTGTTTCAATAGCTGAGCACTGTACGTACCATTGCCTACAGACTTCGCAAATCCAGGCTTACCGCCGTTACAACTGGTGAGGCCGCTATGAGAACCGATTGAAGTGAATGGCCTCACCAGCTTCAATCGTGACTAAGCAACTGTTCGTGCACCCAAATAAACAAAGCGTTTGTTCGAATTTGATTCCACGTGGTATTTCGGCAGCCCGAAACCGAAGAGACAACGGAACATATCTTCAGCCATTGTAGCTAGCGGCAGCACCTACTAAGGCGTCGTCGTCGACGGTGTGAACGTGCCTCGAGTTGCTATCGCAATAAAAATAAAGAAGACCACATCACGCTCAGCGGGTCGTAAACTCCAGTGACTGCAAATGTGTATATTGCCGTTGGCCGTGGTCGAACATGCCCTTTTTAACTCAGAATGAAAGACTGCGATCAAGATTAGCTGGATTAAGGGGAAACGGAGATACATTACAAGAGGACAGAAGTATTCTCACGATTGGTTTCTGATGTGAGTTTTCGAGTACCGAACATATGCTTGGATATGGGTTAGCTTCTTTCTTTCTTTCTTTCTTTCTTTCTTTCTTTCTTTCTTTCTTTCTTTCTTTCTTTCTTTCTTTCTTTCTTTCTTTCTTTCTTTCTTTCTTTCTTTCTTTCTTTCTTTCTTTCTTCGCGTGAGGTTCATCATACCTCCCCCTGCATGTACAATAATATTCCTAGTGCGTATAACCCATTTTTTTGTGCGACCGCCTTTGAACGTTGTAGAGCGTAGTTTCGCGTTACTGTGTGAATTTTTTTATTTTTATTTTTTCCCTTTTCTTCTTCTTTCTCCTTTTATTCCCTTTACCCCTTTCCCCAGCACAGGGTAGCCAGCCGGTACTTACACTGGCTAACCTCCCTGTCTTTCCTCTCCTTTGCCTCCTCCTCCTCCTCCTTGAACCACGACAACGAGTGAACCGCTTGGGCAGGATGAAAAAAGCGGAAGGATATCGTTCTACTATTTCGTCGCCAAGAAAAACCGTTTTCAACGGCGAGACTGCTGTGAGTTTTCAAGTGAATCAAGTAACGCGATAATGACTATCAAATACCCCATTAGCTTCACCGCAGGTAAACAGTCAAAATTGGCGTGGTGTGCGAAACTGCGGCTAAAACAGTCTCCCGCCAAGACGCAGTCTTGTTCCGGCATTTCGTAACCGACTTGACAATCATGATGTAGAAACTCATCGCGCGGTGCCTCAGTGCATGCATGGGGTTCTGCTGCGGAAAATGTCGCGGGTACAATTCCTGGCTACGACGACCTCATTGCGGTACAGTGGGAATGCGAAAACGCATGTGTGCCGTGCATTGGGCGCCACTGAAATAAACGAACGTGGTCAACGTTCATCGGGTGCCCTCCACTACAGTGTCCGCCACAGACGCTGTGCTGCTTTCAGACATTAGGCGCTTACTGTCACCGCCAGCTGTAATTGAGGGCAAGACGGAAAATGACACGTGCGCTGATCATGAGAACGAGTCACGATATTTCATGTTTACACTTGGGATACTTGACGATGATCGGTGGAGTTCAGTGGTACATTGACCACGTATTAACAAGGGTAGCCAAACACTGGTTTAAATGAAGAGCAGTGAGTAATTCAGATGTGAAGAATGGATTGCTGAAGGTAGAGCTGCGTGCTTCCGATTTCGAGGCAGATGGTGTTTGCACATCTTATACCAAGTTTTGTAGCAAATTTTGCCCAAGTTTTGTCTGTCTGTTTACCAGGCGAGACTTCAGTGTGTGCGAAGGCACACTGTGAAGCCCACGGTGGTTCCTTCCCCCCTCGCTCTCTCTCTCTCTCTCTTATCACTGCTCTCTCTCACACCCTCAGCAGGGAAAATAAGAACGAAGAAAAAAAACAGGAAAGAAAGGTCGCTCTCACGTCCTTTCCATGCTACAAAAAGCCAGATCCGCACGCCCAAGAAGAATAGTTTTTCTTAACTCCTCCCGAAACCACACGGGAATCAAGGCGGTGCGCGTCTTGACTACGCGGCGGCTAAAATGGTACGTCGTCCGCGCGGGGCTCGCCTTTCTGCTTTGCGTCATTCCCGTTTTGCTTTCTTCTTTTTGAAGGCATCAGCTTCCCGCAATAACTCACGCTGAGCCCGTCGCAGTTGCAGCATGTTCCGTATGCCAGCACTTGTCTGAAGTCGTTCGTTTTCTCGCCGCCGCCGCCGCTCCGCCGACGACGACGACGAAGCTTTCTTTCGTATGTGTTTGCACGTGTTCGCGCTCCACGCAGGCGAATCGTGCGCGTCGAGCTCTGCTCCTTCCCTTCGAGCCTACGTCACCTCCCACCTTTTTCACCCTTTCCTTTCATTGATGTTCTCGGCTTTGCTCGCTCACGCGTATATTTTTTGTTCTTTTTCCGCCCGACCATTATTGTCAAGCTGGCAGTGCCGCCTTGAAGGCGTAAGGAAAACAGTTAATAAATCAGCGTGCCATCTTAAAAGAGAGCCGCCCGGCCAGGCACCGTGCTCTGGCGTATTCCAAACGTGAAATGTCACTTCCCGGACTCTGGGTCCCCGGTTCTATTTCACACGCCCGTTCCTCACTGAAAGCTGTCGTGTCGCTACCGCATTTCTTGTCGGGTGCGTGCCGACGCAAGCAAAAGAGCAAGTGCTCTTCGAGTTATGCTGGTGGGTTTCGCTATTCGTGCTTCTATTCTTTTTTTTTTCTTTTTTGTAAGCATCATGTTTTCTGCAGACACTGCCGCGTTATCCCCGAAATAAAGTCTGGTGCTGCAACTGCAGTATTTCGTCATGCGTTTTTCTTCTTATTCTTGCTTGCTTACATAATGTACCGCATTTATTTACTGAACTATTTTGGGAGATCTTGCGCCGCAATGGATATTCAAAAGAGGTTTGGTCAAATGTACGCATGATTGTATGTTTCAGCATGAAGTGAAAAGTTTCATCACTCGTCATGCTCGACATGGCCTTTGTTGACATATATGTTCAACTAGCTGCGAGACATTACATCATGCAACGATGTACAATGTCCATATTCCTTTTGATAAATATATATTTTTTAAATATGAATAGGAAAGCCTTAATTGAATTTGTCCTCAGCTATTGTTGCTGAAGTTTATGCTCCTGATAACACGCGCAACTCTTTTTCAGGGTCAAGGCCTAGGCCTAGGCCCAGTTAAGGATGTCGCTCCCCTGCATTTATATCATTCAGCGAGTTTGGTGTTGTAACAAACGAAATAGGCACCATGCGTTCCTGAAATACAGTTTAGTTTAGTTATAATGAAGCCGTAACGGATATGAAAACACCTTCGTTGTATTTGTTGTAAGCATGTATTCGTTACATGCCGATATTGGCGAGAGCCAGCCGCATTGCACTTACTTCATCATATCCAATAATTCCTTATATTCGCGTTCGTTATATCGAGATTTCCGTTGCATGTAGCCCACTGCGGTCGTGACCTCACTTCACGTGAGGCGCTGTGGCAGCACTGTGCGTGCAGGAGCCTACCTTTAGAATGCAGAAGACCCTGTAGTCCTTTTACAATACCAAAGCAAGGTATTGCCCCTCGACTGTGGCAACAAACAAGGTACCACAGCCATTACTCCCGCCATTCATGCTGGTTGCACTTCTTTTCATTGACGATGCGTTCGACAGTGAAACAGTCTTCATGGGAGCTAAAGTATATTTTCCGAAAATGTCTTTCTACGTGTAAAGCGTTTTTTTTTTTTTTAAGTTCCCGCTCTTCGTCTGGCCTGCGTCTATGCCGGCGCATATGTTCGTGTCTTATTCGCCGTTAATGCCGAAGAAGTCGAACGCAATATTTGCCAGCAAGCTTTATTCGTACCCGTGTCTGTTTGCACTCATATCAAAGCGCACGTTTCAGCCAAGACAGCAATTAGGACCAGGGGTGTTATGCAGGAAAGCCCGAGTTTGACAACGTTTGAGATCTGCGCGAGCTCTGGCGTTGCCCTCAGATGAATAAGCTAATCCTATCAAGACACAAAAATCAATCCTGCGCGCGCCTCCAGCTTAATTGACTTATCCAGATTCACTCTAAGGTTATCATCCCTTGGGCGTTACCTCATGGGCGGCAAAAAAAAAAAAAATAGTCACGCGGCCGATTAAGCGGTGCCTTCTTTCAGTTAACTGTTTATCGTTCCACCCAGTGCATTAGCTGTGCAAAAGAGTTATAAAAAATGTTGTCCTTTAACATATTCTAAAGAAAGGAAAGGGTTGGCGTAAGAATGCGCCACGTGGTCGCCGTTCGCGTTCGACGGTGGATGAACAGATAATAGGCGCCCCAGAAAGGCCTAGCAAGCGACTTGCGCCGAGCGTGCAGATAGCGGGACAGTCACGATATCGCGATATTGCGTCGATAACAATAAGCGGCGCTCGCGCGTAACATTGCCCAAACTTCTGCGCTTGAAGTAAGCGGCGGGCGCAGGGTGCGCTCGTGTTGACATTCGTTGCTTCATGTCTAAATTTTATTGTCCGTTGCCTTAGCACCTTCCGCGCTACCTTTGTTCACCGACTGCCGTCGAGCAAACTCAGGCGAGCGACAAACTAAGGCCATCCTGCATAGCAGGGCAGCGATAATGTACCGATTGTATGCTAGTGCTGTTCCTTTCTATGCATCGTCAGCGGCCTCAGTGACATCCGGGCCACGTTACTGATAGGCGGCACTAGCATTGAACGGCGGACGGTAGAGGAGGAATCGAATCGAGTGATAGGAATCGTTTAATTATTCCGGCCCAGATCGCAAACTGTAGGTCTCAGTAAAATGCGTCACGCATTGCAATTTGGCGGCCATATGTGCAAGATATTCGACAGAGGTAGTCGGGATTAATGGAGGGTTCGCTCAAGACGAAGTAAATCAATTAATTCATTAAAACGAGCAAGCGAAGAAGCCCTGTCAATAATGACGAGTAAAAGGAAAGAGCGCAGTGGTGCATATATGAAAGGGGAGGAAAATAACGCAGTAGTACGAAGCGACGTGGCAATATAAATGGAAAGAACTATGCTGAACGCACCTTTTCACTTTCCACGTCAGACGGTGAACAGATCCAGACGAAGTGTTCTACATTACCCGCCTCACCACATAAGGCACAAAGAGGGGATGCAGAGCATCCCGTGTAAATAATATCCGTGTGTTAGTGACTGTTAGACCATTTTAGTCGTACTGCTGATATTCCACACACTTAAGCGTGGCTGAGTTATATTCCTTCATTGAGCTTGCGTCATTTCAGACGTGATTGTCCTCGTTCAGAAATGAAAGCACGGCAGGGACACGTTCAGGTTGGGCATCTGGATAGCAGAGCGGAGGTTCCGCTTCGCTTCGATATATCACAAACTCGCTTTCCGTACGGGCTCGCCGCGTCGGAACAAAGCACCAGTGACTGTCTTCGCTTTCAAATATTTAGGGATGATAAACGTATACCTCTCTACTTTTGTCATCATACATGCAATCAAAAGTGAAAGATAGTGATAAGAGTAATCTGTCTCATACTGTTTAATAATAATATACTATTCAATAGTTTTGTCGATTTGATACATCTTTTGGGTGTATATACAAGCAACTAGTACCCAAAAAGTGCGTTCCGGGCATACAAGAAAAAAGAAGGTCGTCAAAAGGCATCCCGTCGTCAGGAAAAAGAAAAAAAGAGCTAATGGAATAAACATAAGATTCTGCCATCGCGCTAGTGGCATTGGCGAGCCGTGACAGTTGATCTCTCATTTCAAGAAATGGAGACACTCCGTCGTCCTCGTCTTCGTTGCATTTCTATCCCGCGGTCTTAAGATCACCATCGCGTAGTTTCGGTCGCATCCTGTCCTGTCGTGAGCTTGTGAGCATGTGCATTTGTGTGCGTGTGTGTGTGTGTTTGTGTACGTGTAAAGAAAGTGAACTGAGCTCAGCTATGAAATGTAAATCAAACTTTGACTGTTTGACAGGTCGAGAAGGGAGGCCAAAGAAAAAGAGGGGGGTAGGGAAAGCCAGAGCATTGCAGCGAGGCGACGCCGGCCTCGGGAGCAAAATAGGAAAACAAGAGAAGAAAAAGAAAACGAAATGCCTCGCACGTCCGGGGGTCTCTCTGGGGCGCCAACTTTTGGTGCTCAATCTCTCTTTAGCCCTGAGAAATTGGCTTCGAAGGATCCACAGTGGTCTTGACGTCCAGTACACGCGTCCGGCATCAGAGACCCGCGGAATCCGTGCTCGCGCGTGTCCCACGCGCGCAGCGGGCCGTTGCCGTTTTCCCGCTCCTCCTTTATCCTCGCTCACCATGGCGCCCTCGGTGCGACAAACACGCGCTACTGCAGAAGAAGCCGAATGCACGTACATGCGCAAAAAAGACGAAAAAGATAAAGAAGAAGATGCGATCCAAACACGCGTGGTGCAGCGCTTCCACTCGAACTACCCTCTCTCTCCCACTCACCCCCTCGTCGCTCATTTCCCCCTCGCTCCGTTTCCCCATACGCTACATCTTGAGATGTATTACGCGCGCGCTGCGGTATTTGCTGCTACCATCTTTCTCAACCCTCTTTATCTTAACTCTGCCCATTTTTCGTTTTTCCCTGTTTACGAGACAGCCATGCGACGCTCCCCGTTGTGTATGCTCCACATTTCCAGCTAGTCGATCCGTTGCCACTTCTTACATTCGCATTTACTCGACACAGCATTAAGAACTGCCGGTGGGTTCGTCTATAGTCTTAACTTCAGCGCACTGTTTGTTGAACTGCGTCAGTTTGCGCAATTTCAATTAGAGAATCTGAGCTTATTAATAGCGGTTTCAGAACAAATGGCGGGTATGAAATAGAATATTTGAGCATGTCCAAGCATTCGTGATTCTGCTTGTTCCTAAAGTAAACCGAATAATCTATTCGACTGAACGCTTTGTTGTTCACCTTGCCAGGTATTTCCGCTTCGTGGGGCTCTTGCTCGAATATTATCACTCGAGTCTTTTGCGGTTCAGTGAGGACAATAACGATATAAAGAAGTCATAATCAAGCGATCCTCAATTTTACCTGCTCATTGCACGATACTTTTCACCATATCGACGTCTAAACATGATAAAAAATTTATGAGGTTGGGTTCATCTGGCGCTTTTGTTTTTTCTGTTTCTTTCCCCGTCTGTCTTGCTCTCTCTTGGGTAAACTGCATAAAGAACATTGCCTAAACTTTTTATAGCAAGGTTCTGATCGCAGTTCCCTTCTTCCCCAAGTCATCGAGCCGTGTTCGTTCACCGTCAACCTCTATACTCCATGACTAGTTCTGCGAATTTGTTCGTCTTATTCAATTTAAGGTCCTTTTGAGAGAGCCAAGTCACCGTTTAGCTCAGCTGGACTACCAGCGAAACTCTTAGGATAAGTATTCCCACCGCCTTTTCACAGTTCCGTTAGGTATTATTGGATGTATATCGTACAAATTCTAATATGCGGTATTGCAACACTGTAAACCTTTTCACAACTATGAGGATGTCTTTGTGCGTCTATTACTCACACCATTACACTACTCGAAATGGATGTTACGCTTAAAGAACAGAACGTGGAATTCACAATAATATACCCTTAACAACTTGAGGTGTCGATGGGTGTAATCATAGAATTACACCCTTCTGGCAGGAAAGAAAAGGTAGTTCACCATGATCGCAAATAAACTACCCTCTGTGAAGAACCAACCCATATGTTCTCTGACTAAATATTCTCTAAGCAAGCAAAATGAAGAATATAATGCGACCATATTACAGGGGTACTGGCGCAAAAATTCTAACTCGAAATAACCGGTAGTTTACATTGTTGCGAGCTCATTGGTATGATATATTACGTATCAATAGCAAATGCCGCTTATTACGCGTTTTAATTTACTTTTGAAGTTCGGGCTAGGGGCGAATCGGAAAGTGCAGCATTTATGGATGTAGTGATCAGCGTAGGCCCTCTTAATGTTACGTCACGAGTTTAGGCGTTTGATTTCGGTTACGTGCGGCATCATTGGCATGCCTCGCCGTTAGGAAAAAAAAATTCAGCAGTTTGCATTGGATGTCTTGCACTGACCGCACACGAAGCGTACGCATAAACGTGAATGCTGTCCGTCACAGGCCAAGATATCGCTAGGGAAACTAGGCGTGACCCTTTATTAAAGAAAGTACTGGACTTCACAACTGCTGACTGACCGTCGCACTTCGCTGAAAAGGATTTGAAACATTTCTCGGCAAGCGTTTGGAGAGAGAGAGAGAGAGAGAGAGAGAGCGAGCAAATAATAAATGAAAGCTAGGGAGGTTAACCAGAACTGAGCCCAGTTGGCGACCCTACACTGGGGAAAGGGAAAAGGGGACGGAAATATTTAAAAAAGAGAAAGTCCACAGGGGATATAATTCGGTCACTCAGTTCGAATCACAGACAGTCCATCGAGGCGGTTTTATGTATGGCATGATAGTAGTCGTGCCTCCAAAACACCGAGACTTCTTGATTGAGGGACTGCATCAGGGTCACTCCAGTATTAAGTGAAGCAAAGAACTCGCGAGGAGCTACGCCTGGTGGCCGGCCATCGCCTCGCACCTAGAACAACACGTTAAGAGTGTCAGTTGCAACGCAATGAACCAGCACCAATCCCTGGTCATGGCCAATTTCGCCCTGGCAGAGTCCACTTGGACTTCGCTGGATATATGAAAAACAAAATGTTCCTTGTTGCTGTGGACGCATATTCAAAATGGCCAGAAGTTTATGTTATGCAAAAGACTACGCCGTATCACACAATCCAGTTCCTCCAAGACCTATTCTCCTATTTTAGCGTACCCGATTGACCACCGTGACCGACAATGGACCACAGTTCGTGTCCGAAGAAGGCAGGAGCTTCGTCAAAGAATTCGGTGGTCGTCATATCGTGAGTCCAGTGTACCACCCAAGCATCAGTGGCCTTGCGGAGAGATTTCTACAGTCAATAAAACCTGCGTTGCGGAAAGAATGACGCAGACACTTTCATAAGTAGGCGACTGCGCTCAAGACTTGACGCAGTAAAGCCTTCGGACGGAGGAAGAGTGGCCCAGCAACAGCTCGCCGATACGTTGCTACGCAAAGCGCGCGAGCGACTTTTCAACATCCGCGATGAGGTCCTCGTGAGGAGCCGGCCTCCTCTACAGTGTGGCAACCAGCTATGACCGCTGGATACATGACAACAGATTCCACAAAACACTGCTTCAATTCATACACAACACAGGCCTCACAGCACACATATAATACACATATACGCTCCAAGAATTATGCCTTAAGGGCAAGCCTTCATCGCAATAAAAAAAAAAAGAAAAAAACTACCGAGGTCCTGAGAAATGGGTTCCTGGCACGTTCATCCAGCAGTCTGACCCTGTTTCATTCAAGGTTAGAATTAGGACGAATCGTGGGGTGCACATCTGGCGTGGTCATCAAAGTCAGCTCCTGCACAACGTCGACAGCTCAAAGCAGAGCACTACCGTTGACCATACCAGATTTCAGGGATCCTGAAAGCAAAGCCGAGCCACTTCCAGCGGAGGCTCCTGCGGTAACGAGTGACCCTCCAGTGGAGCGACGCTACCCACAGAAAGACCAGTGACTTCCAGAGGGATGTCACAGCATTGAATGCGCCAAATGACCTTGCGCTCATTTGGAGGAAGGAGATGTTGTGTGCGCGCGAAACCACGTACGCGTGTTGTCATCGCGTACTTGATGCGCGTGCACATTGTTCCGTTATCGCTGATCTGACATTCCATGCTGGCGTTAAAAGGCTGCTTGGACGGACCCATCGCACTCATACTTAACCTTCTTGCTGCCTGCCAAGTAACGGGAATAAACGTTCCTAATAAACGCCGCCCAGTTCCTGGATGCCATAGATGACAAGATGGGTTCTACCGCAATATTTTCTTTCCTTCTCTTCATGTGCCTCTCCTTACATTGTATTTTAGGCCGAAGTGTCATCCTTGATATAAATAATTTCCTCACTACTTTGTGAACATACTCAGACGTTGCGTGCAGGTTTTCACGCACATGGAACAGAAAAGACCTCAGCCTTGTGAGCATATGGCGTGCTTCTCGGTTGCCTCAATAATCTGCCGTGGGGAAAGTGATTTGGAGTAAATACCAGGACACAGAGAAGAACAGGTGGCGAATATTTCTTGGGCATACGGCTACCTCAAAAAAGGAGCAATAGCATAGGAAAACCTATCATTTTTCTATGTTACAACAAAAGGAAAGGACGAACGTACACATACTGCCTATACAGGGACAAACGACCCGAAAGGTACGACACGAAATGAATAAAGCGAAAGACAGAGAAAGACAACGCAAAACCAGGAAGAGACGAGGAAGATATACGGTATGTAATGGCGTAGGCGATGAAACGGCACGCAGGCTCTGTAGCGCAACCATCGTAGATAATTCGCTGGGCGCTTGGCTGCTCGAGCCGAGTCAAGGTCCCGTGTATTGTCCCCCACGCATTTACCCGGGAAGCATATATGGCATATAAAGCGGACATTACCATGCAAGCAGTCGTTCTTCCGACGTGGTATACTCTCGATCAACTGGCATACAAAATTGTGGAACTTATCCGTCACTTGAGAGAAAAAGGTAATGAACTTTATTTTAAATGGATTCCTGATCATTGCGCTATCATTGGAAATGATGACGCAGACGTGGCAGCTCGGACGTCAGGCTGAGAAGTGCGCTGCGTCCCCATTCCTCTTTCAAGGATAGACTCTGCGAGACAGCTTCGCCTTGTCGCACGCACACTCTCGTTATAGCCGTGTGGAATACCGCACATGGGGGAATTGAGAAACGCTCGTGTCTTTGGGCGCAGCTTAAGTAACCTCGCGTGGTGGAAATTGTTATGCAGTTCGCCGCTATGGTGTCTCTCTTACGGCCCGTGATTGTACTTTGACACCTGAACTATGAAATTAGCTAATACCTAACATGCTGTGGTGTGTTTTGTGTATGTTGTGTGTCTGTGACGTCCACTGTGCATATCATTTCAATTTTCCTCTCACCCCTCCGACGCAGCATGCTAGGCATTCCACCAGACAATTCTGCCCATGATTAAATAAAGAGCTCCTATCTCTCTCTCTCTCTCTAAAACCCCACAAATTTCTTAGTTGTTCTGGTACACCACACCCATCTGCCGCACTTGGATCGGATCTCTTCTCAAAACTGTGTACAGAGAGCAGTTCGTGCTGCTTCCCCTCAGAAAAAGAAAGTGTTCGCGGAAGCGCAACCTTATTTGAACCATTAACAAAATTTCCTTTCTACGAATTTTCGACGAAAGGCACGCCGTGAGGGCGAAGTCTCTCTCCAACACCTCAAACATGACGGCTGCCTGTTTGGCACATGAAGTAACGAACGCTACAGGGGGTTGAGGGTAACTTTTCTCGCTGGTAGC
This sequence comes from Dermacentor albipictus, assembly GCF_038994185.2. Classification (NCBI taxonomy): domain Eukaryota; kingdom Metazoa; phylum Arthropoda; class Arachnida; order Ixodida; family Ixodidae; genus Dermacentor; species Dermacentor albipictus. The sequence goes on along the minus strand of NW_027225571.1, from coordinate 2,272,716 downwards.
CCGTAGATGGTAAGAGGGCAATGAAAGCTTCTTTTTTATCACACTTATTGTTCTAAGCCTCCGAAAATACCCGCGGGCTTTCGCTGAGATAAAATGAAGAATGATGCTTCAAAGCCGCGACTCTCTATTTACGCACTAGATCGACAGCTGCTTGTAAATACCCGATAAAAAAAGAAACAAAAGAATGGCTTCGTTGACTGGGGGAACGAACGTTGTAGCAGATCCTAAGAATAGCTTGAAAAGACAAGAGGGCATTAAAGTAGTAGAAAAAAAAATGAAACTGCAGCAGGGTGTCGTGAGGTGCGTGAAGTGGAAGAAGAAAATAACAATACAGAAGAGATAGAAGTAGTAGCACCGTTATAGGCGCACTGTACGAGTGGGATACCTATATTTCGAAAAAAATATGAAGCCAAACGCAGCCAGTGGCCAACACCATAAAGGCGCACCATAGATTATTTGCTTTTCCTCGCCTTATAGTGCCCTGAGTCCCCCCAGTCCTTCAATTCTTTGTTACTGCAGTTGTTGGGCTGCTACAGGAGATGAAGTCGGACATGTGACAGATGGATAAAAGGGAAGGTTCCGATTGAACGCGGGGGAAAAAGTGCACCGGCGACTTCTTTTCAAGACTGAAAGGAGCGAATTTCTTTTCGATATTGACCATTGTGCCGGGCGGCAGCTGCATCTTCGTCGAAGTCTCCGGCGGTGTTTCCGTTAAAGTACGATTCCCTTTCAAGCACAGGCAGCAATCGCAGGGGAGAACAAACGCAGCTCGCAAGATGACAGTTTAATCGCTCGTCCGAGCTGTGATCAATTCGGAGTTTCTGAACAGCCGCATCTTTTCCATCTACGACGGAGTGATTCCGTTTGTTTCCGTCTCCCTTCCCTCGTTTCTCGTGGTTTTGACTGTGCGCCAGTTTTGTTTTGTTCCTCTCTTTCATATTTAAGAGGGAAGAGTTGACGGAAACATGGAACGTGTTTGCGGGAAAGGTAACGCAGCCATGGAAATTACATGCATCCGACACTTTATGGTTCATTTGATCAGCGAGTTCGTTGCAAACACTCGGCAGCACTTGGTGGCTGCATAGGAAAAAAATGAAAGTACTTAGAAAATTATACCCGCTTATTTGCTTCCGCCTATGAGACGCGAATAAAGAAACTGATCTATTTACGTTATTTGACATACATAGCGCTAACGCTGGCCTTCGGGCATTTTCTCAATACTTTTAGGACTTAATGTTCAGCGCACCAAGGCTAAAGAAACCTTCGTTTTCCCAAAGATTGCATGCAGAAGTGTCAATTTCATTGGGAACGAAACATGCGACCTGGGACGCGCCCTGATCACATTTCTGCTTTTTAGGAAAACTTCTATCCGCCGCAATATGAAATTGATCATGCATAGTGGCCAGATGAACTTGAGCGATTGATTCTGGAGCTTTATCAAAGTGAGCCCAATGGAACACCGTTGTGAGTCATAGAATCAGAAACATCATCATCATAAGAATAATGAAGTCCTGTGCAAGGCGAAGACCTCCCAATCACCAGTATTGTTCGTAATCACCTCCTTACGTCTTATGACCTTCCGCTCCCAACTACGTTCCTATTTATTTGGAACCCATTCTATTACTCTATAATAGAAGATTGGTTGCCTGTCTTGCGTCTTACTTGAACTGCCGAACTCCACTGATAGCTACCCGCATTTTTTCTCTATTCTAACTCTTAAACAACGGCTAGACCACACCTAGCTCGAATATTTATTATATAGTATCAGCTGTGAATTAACATGCAATGAACTAGCTGCTGCAAGAATTTTCAAAAGGATGCCGTATTAGCTAAGTTATAGGCGTTTGACGTCCTTGCGAACGGCTGACGCGATTTCTCGCTCACCCTCGCTTTCTTCCCCACCGCCCTTTCCTCTTCCGCAACGCGACTGACTCTCGGAAGTAACTTGGCTGTGCAATGCGTCAAGAGTGCACGTCACGTCGTCGCGCTTTTCTTGTTATTAGGCGTGCTGAAAACACCGTTTACTTCCTTTCACTACGGCTCCGCGCTCTTTTGTCAGCCCGCTGTTGGCCTTTGTGCTTCGTACAATTGCGTAGTCGGTATACCATGCCGGCGCTGGACCCCGCTTTGAACGCCCGTCCCGTAAGGCTCTCCAGTATAATGGGCCCGTGCGCCGACGCCATTGTAGTGGCACCGCGACAGCGCTGAAACAACGTGCCAGCATGGCAGAAGTACACTGGCAGACGCAGCGTAAATGCACTGAGGTTACGCTCCTGCTCCCTTGATAGTTGTTGACATACCTGCCTTAAATCGCCCTTTCTATCTTGCATCTTAGAAGTTAGATTACATACGTCGATGGCTGAGGATCCAGTATGGCGTATCTCTTTGTGTCGGGCACGAGTGAGCCCAACGAGTGGGCCCGCCGAGTGCTGTGAATGAACAAGTCTTCTCCGTGGACCGAAGAATAGCTTTTATGAGGTCCCCCTGCGAAATTGGTTATGGCTAATGTCATCCCCCCATGGTACCATCGCTATCAAGGTTGCTTGACCAAAAAAGGTTAGCACTCACCACCTTCCTACAATGAAATTGTGAAATGGTACCGACTAGAGCGAAGGACTATGCCGCCACCTCATCCGGGCTTGACCCGTAAGGAGGCGGTTTTATACCGACAACTTCAAACGGGGTCGTTATTCACCCCGGTGCTGATGAGGCACCTGTGTCCAAGTGTTTATGAAAGTGATCTGTGTTGTGTGTGCCGAAAGGAAAGAGCCACTGCAGTTCATATCCTTTGGGACTGTGCTAAGAATCCGCATGAAGCTGCAACAATAACAACGATCCGCCCCGCCGCGGCTCGAGGCCGCAACGAGATGCTATGACCAAGATGTCCAAAACCAGGCCGCCCAGCAGATCTCGGCGGCCCTCGAAAGGCAACGACCGAGTGAAACCGGAGGGAGGCTGCCACCCCAAAAGAGGGGCAGGCGCGGTCGACCAAAGGGAATAGTGCGGCCGCGGCCGAAGTAGAGGTGCCACACGCCCCGAAGACGTCATGGCCGCGTCACGGTAACGCCTCCCTAACAGGGGAAGGCTAACCGTTCTGCAGGCGTTCACAACAAAGTTTCGTCACTCACTCACTCACTCGCCACCTAGAAACTTGGAATGAAAATAAATAATGTGAACACAAAAAATACGTTTTCAAAAGTATAGAAAATGTGAACTATTGGGGAGATGGGAATAGCAAGTAGCGATATTCCTTCTCCTCCTGTGAGGTCAACCAAGGATTTTCGTCTGCGAGAAGAAAGGGCCAAAGACGTTTGTCGCCTCGAACAAGGTGATCTTACAGGTCTAAATACTCCGTGTGAGCGCAACCGTCAGGATTCCGTTTTCTCCAGTCACGCCTCAGCCATGCATCGCTAGACGGGAGTGGGCTCAACCCACACTTTCTTGATTCGGGAAGTCGCAACTCAAAAAAATCTTGGAGATCGCAGACCAGGCCTGTAGCGCTTCAGTTTTAGTCACTGAATGTCTTACTTTCGTGACAACGTATGTGAGATGTAGTCGGCGCAAAAAAAGAAGAAAAACGAACTTAACACTGAAGCCTTCCATAGGGCAATGAACTTACTGGAGCCTTCCATAGTAGGTGCCTCGAGTGCACTCCGACATTCCCCAGGCCTTCGTACAGATACGTCATTGCAGTCTAATCACTTCCGACTCGCGGTCCCTGTTATAAGAAACCTTGTCGGGGGATGTCTCAAGCTGCAAACGGTCGTTATTGCGTCGCAAAGGTCCCGGTGGAGGAAAGAACAAAACAATAAAACAAAACAAAACGGCAAGGACAGTGAAATGATGAAAAGCGAAAAGTAAGTTCTAACCTCATCCCTCGCGACTATAGCCGAGGCTCGCCACAAACCAAGCGCGCACTTCGTCCTGCAGAGGCCAGCAGGGTTGCCACTGTGGAGGGGGCGGACGGAGAATCACCGCCCATTAGCGCGGTTTCGGACTCACCGCGGCGCAAAACTGCGTTTCCTGTCCTCCCGACCCGCTCCCGCGGATCGCGCCGACTTTCTCGTCCGGGCCCCAACCAAGGCCTGCGGCTTTTCAGGCTGTTAACCGCCACCTTCGTGTGCCCTCTTTGGGTTTCTTTCTGTATTTTCCTCTCGGTCTATTCCGTTCCCTCTCATCCGCGCGAAGGCATTCTGCGCGTCCGTCCCTGTATGGGCGCCTTCCGTCACATATAGAGACCTCCCCGCCAAGGCACAGCGCATTGTGCAACGAACCATCACGGAGCTCCGGCGCTGCAACAGATTGCTCCCGACGCCCTTGGCTCCGCAATCATCCCTCATATTGATTCTGCAATCGATTTCAGCGGCCAAGCGTCACGTTGGCCACCGCTCTGCGCCACGGCGTGTTCTCATATTTCCGTTACGCGTGCGTCGGTTTGGCCGCGCTCGGTAGCTGACGGAGTTCCCTGGCATGTGTCGCGCGCAAACACAAGAGAGGCCGCCGATTGTGCGCATAGCTGCGTGCCGCTGCGACGCGCGATGAATCGAACGTACGTGCTCTGGCCATGCGCAAGTGAGAGTTATTTCCCTCGAGCATGCACGGAGCTTTTGGACACGGATAAGTACAGCGATATTAATTGCGCGAAACTGAGACGTAACGCAAGTAAGCAACGCAAGTAAAATGTTTATTTGAAGGAATGCAAAAAAAGAAATAAAAAAGTACATGGAATGTGCTTTGTGCTCTTGTCAATGAATAATATGGAAGCGGTCAAGAAATTAAAAAGATTGCTGTATTGGCAAACTTCAGGCTTCTATTGTACATTTATAAGAGATTTCAGATATTTTTACAAATTAGTAGCCTATTGGCCTACTTCTTCCATGGGACCGCGGCACAAGTGTATAAGTAAAATCCGGTAAAATCACGCTGTTTCAGCACTTCAACCACCTTGTCGCCGTCTGTATTGCACAAAGGGTAACGTATGCTTGCAAAACCTCGTCGACGGGGTACACGTCCGTCGTATTATGAGTAGAAATTGCCATTGTCGCTTGACACCGCCTTTGAAAGTGAGGTCATTTCACCGCATACAGGACGATTGAAAGAGCGTGGCATACAGATATATTGACCACCCGCAGTTAGCACAGTTATCGTGAATACGATCGTTGCTTCCTGTTTTCGTCCGCGTTGGGTGCGCTGAAACAAGTGACTGAGAACGGCGGCAGGCATGATGATGATGATCATGATATGTTGATTCTGCAATGTGGCGGCTCACCGCATGCAGCATATCGCTGGAAACCTTGCACGTGGATGAATAAGGTCCATTCGCCATGTTAGCTTATCGCAGACAGAAGCGTTTTCCGATGAACTGTATGCAGTGTCTTCAAAGTTAACTAACCGTAACTTTAATTAAAACGCTGTGTCAACTTATAAAGTTTTCGAGACAAATTAGATTCACCTAATTCAGAAGTATCAAAGAACTTCATCTTTAACTACCTTGCCACCGAGATTGTGATGTATGTTTATGCCACACTTGATTATGTTTGATTCTTCCGAAGCGCTTCTGTTCCGAGACATTAATCATCAAGTTTGACGCTCGTTTAGGTAATTACGCATTCAGGGGCGTGGATTTCGATACAACGTCAAGCCCCGCATGGTGACGTAGCTTAGTGTGGGTGGCAAATCGTTTGAAAGCTGGACGAAGCAGATTGCGATGTTGCTATCGGTTGGCGAAAACAAACAACGACTGACTTTTTTCCTTTTCCATCACGTTGCGTTTCATCAAGGTCTTACTTAGATTGTGTCGAGATTCACGCCCCTGAATGCGCAATTACTATAGCTAACAGAGTGTAAAATTTGTTGATGAATGTGTTGAAACAGAAGCACCTCAGGAGAATCAAAATGAAGTTGTCTTCAAATACGAGTGTCTTGATGTTTCAAATAGAAATACATACCATAATCATGAGAGGAAAAAGTGAATTAAGACGTTTTTGATAATTATGTGTTTGGTGACTCTATATGTTCGCCATAATTGTGTCCGCCGAAGCGCATAAGCTACCTGCGCAAGCATATTTTGAGGAGCTAGCATCGCGTTTTGCTAAAATTATTGTTAGTTTGAAGACGTCTGTATATTCTGCACACCACTAAATTTTCTTCAATGCTTCGTCTAAAATGCGACGCAAGATCTAAGGGCATCGCCGAACGACGACTCACTCATTAGATAGAAATATTGAATATCTGCGAGTCTGTGGGATTTGTGCCGGGGTGCCACTTAAACACAACATAACGGCCAGTAAACATGGAAAAGACCAGGAATGTGTCAGTGCGAATTCTACTGTAGATTCGCTGCCAGGTCAGTAAGAGCGAGTAGGCTTTAGCGGAGCAGTGCGTTTGCAGGTTTACCGCTAACTAAAAAAAGGCCGTTCTTTCAACGATATGACTTAAGTTTTGAGAGGGGTACAGTTAAAACCGGAGGCAAATGCAGATTTTAGAGCGTATATTGACGACTTAAAGGCCCAGCCTGCCGCCGGTAATTGCGCAGAGACTCTTCATTATTCCATGGTATACCATAAAATGTTTCTTCCCGCCGCACCAAAACTGGTCGCCTGAATTTCCATCCCTTCAAGAATATTAATAATCTTACGGAACAACGGAACAACAACAAAAAAAGAAAGAATAATAGTAACTTTAGGGTTTTATGCCAAAACCATCATCTGATTATGAAGTAGGCCTTAGTGGGGGGACTCCGGATTAATTTTCGACCACTTGTTATTATTTAACGCGCACCCTAGTGCATGGTACACGAGCGTTTTTGCATTTCGCTCATATCGGAATGGGGTGGCCGCGGCCGGCATCGAACTCTCTACATCGTGATCAGCAGCGCAAAACCATAAGCATTGAGCTGCAGCGGTGGGTACGGGTGAGTACCTCGGAGTGCACCTGCGAAAGCAGAGAGAGCAGCGAAAGTACGCGCATGCGCGAAGAGCATCCTCTCGTCCGACACCATGCATCTGCTAGGCTATTTCATTAAAGGGCCCCTCACCAGGCCTGGCCATTTTGAGCTGACAAGCGCAGAACATGCATTGCGCGATAACGATCGTGCCTGAAAAGTATTACATCGCTGTGCGCCGCGGAAAGATCTGAAATTTCAAACCGAACGCCATTTTTCCTTCTCCTCGAGGCCGTCGTGCTCCAAGCTGGACGGTGACGTACTCGTGTTCCTGTGCCTACGTATTCGTGTCCGCAGTGGGACGTCGCTCGTGTTGACACGTGACTTCGAGAATTATTCAAGACAACATCTGTTATCTGTGCGATCTGTTGCTTGAATTGACGAATTGAAGTTTAGAAAAATAATAAAACACACAAACGGAATGACTGCGTGTTTTTTAGTTTTACTTCGCCCCGAAGCAAGAGAGATGTACTTCCGTGCGGTCACGGGCACAGGTACCGAAACTATGCCATTTTCTACCGTGTTCCAGCGTGTGATCATGCTCTGTGATCCACTAGTTCTGCTTCAGTATTCGTGTAGCACTGAATTATACCGCTAGTCATGCTTCCTTGTGCACAGCGCGCAAAATCGTGAGCTGCGCGAACGAGACAACAGCTCACGCGCGTCGTCTTCAGCGGAAATACGTAGCGGCTCCGGGAAAAAAAAGAAGAAAAATAAAAATAAAAGAAAAGCGAGGAGAAAAAAGAAATGAAGGCGGTGCCCGTGACGTATGCGTCACGCGATCCCCGAGGTCGGGTATATGGAAGAACGCAGGGAAGGAATTTCGCTTGCGGAGGCTAGACGGGGCGAGTGGAGAGAGCGTCTTGCTTGGTAGTGGAGCCCGCCTGCTGAAATCATGGGTTCGCAACAATGAAATATTTCTATCTCAGCTATTAATGAGCTGATTTGAAAAAAATTTGCGGCAAAATGCTCCCTAGTGGACACGTAACAGCTTCCAGCATATAACCAAGATTTGCTATGGGGCCTGGTGAGGGGCCCTTTAAGCTCGACGTAGCCCCCACTGCTCCTCCGCGTCTACCGAAGTCAGAAATGCGCCCGCCGTGCCCCTGCACGTAACCAATTTCGAGCAATGGATAAACTGACAAGGAGCAGGGGCAATGCCAAGCTGCATGGAATAGCCTACCAGATGATGCTCGGACACGAGGACGCTCTGTGCGCCTACAGTGGTAGGCTACTTTCGCGGGAGTGCTCCGTGGCACGGCGCTGATCGACGTCCCGGTCAATGCCGAGTGCACCGTAATATTGCTAATGAACCTGACCTCCACGTTCCTTCAAAGTGACCTTATAACCCAATTGCTTGGTGCGGGCTATGGCATACGAAACTGAACATTACTAAATGCGAAAATGGTGAGGATCATCTTGTCCTCAATACTCCCTCAACACCCTTCCAGCTGCTTCTGTCACATCCTGCGAATACATTGGTGTACACTTGACTAACAACCTCTCACGGGAGCTGCATGATGTCTACCAGATAACCTCCAAAGCTAATCTGATGCTCCGTTATTTAAAGCGCAAAAAGAATTCGGAGTCCGTCAGCAAGTTTCATCCAGGGTAATTATGGTCCTTTTGTCAGTGTTACTGGCATCAAAGTGGCTCTAGACCCACACCATCTGGCCACTTGCGGGAAAATATCGCTATTGGGTTTGTTACATAAAATACCTAATCATAATCATTATCTTAGGTCACTGTGGATTAGGCCTGCTCTTTATATTTGTTATCGTGATGATCCTTGCCACAAAGTCGACCTATCACATCCCCCACAGTCAATTGCTTTCACTCATTTAATCGACAAACAAGTCGCAACTGGGATCACTTCGTAGCCGAATTAGTAAACCGCACTAACGTATAGAAGTTTCGCGAAGCAGTACTTGCCAGTGTTACAATATGTGCACCTTGTGTCCCACGCCATGTTTGTTTTACATTTAATTATTTTCTACTATGTGCCTTTTTGTTTAATTTTATAACAATGTTTGCTTGACCCATCTATTCGAATCATTCATTTTTGTATTACTGTATTTGCATGTGCCTTTCTTACTATTACAGCTGCTTTATTTTCTTTTATAATTTTCTAACAATGTCGCTAAACATGTCATTTTGTACATATAAGATTACTTTATAGCCCCTTCCCTCTATGTTTCATAAAGACCTGAGGGTATCACAAATAACTAGCTGAATAAATAAATTAATTAATAAATTAATAAACGCTCCAATGAAATCATTAAAATTGAGAGCTGCACATGAGATTAGATCTTTCAGCCGGAATTTGAGTTGCGTTAGTTTGTTGCGCAAGTAAGCCTAGTTATAGGTTAAGGGGTGTTCGTTTAGGCCCATGTATAACACGTAGCCCAGCTATGTCAGCCAAGCTGTTAAAAAAAAAAGACTTAGAAATCACGGTGTAAAATACGATTATGAGACCTGCAGTGTAGAGGTCTAACAACCGAATCACATAGGCTTTGCAGCCGTGTATCGCACTGTGTTTTTCAAATGTTTTTTTTAAAGGCTTTATTAACCTAAGCTGGGACCCCCTATACATTACTCCGATTATTTGCTTTTAAGACAGTATGTCGATGACCTACGTTCGCAACGAAGTCTGAGCATGCTTTGCAGTAGCGACCGGATGACACCAAGACTGCTAGGGCATCGAGTAGTGTCAGTAATACTTCTCCAGACACTATATATGGCAAAACTCATGGGGTGTCACAATCAACAATGGAGTTTTCTTCTCGGCTACCGATGAATGTATCGGGTACAGGGTTGTTCCTGTGCTTATGTGGCTACTCTCGTCGTCTTTTTTCGCAGTTAACTTCGTCGCAGCTACTTTCCCAAACAGAAATACTCCGCAAAGGGCTTGGCTGTTTTGCCGTATGTATATCACCAACCTTGCAAACTTTCTCTAATAGTCGTCGTATACCACTGAGCTAAATAATGCACACATCACCGACTCAGGTAAAATGTATCCATTACAAAGACGCCCCTGCTTCCCCACGGAAGCCTTCTTCACAATGGCAGCAAACGGTGAAGTACAATCACCTAAGCACATATAGGCGTAGGTATGCGCACATTTAATGCTATGCCTGCACAGATGACGGCAACGCTTTTGACTTTCGTGATTCTTATTGCCCATACACCCCAGCTGCCTTTTTGAACCGGCTGGCCACAGCCGCTGCGAAGTTCTTTTTCCTTCCATTGCCTGTCCTGTATCGACTTGTCCTTCGTCCTTACTGCGCTATGTTACTTGTGTACCCTTGGTTTAGCTGCTAGTGTCCTTTAGTGTTATGCTTGCGGTTGAAATTGCGCCAGTTAGTAGAAGTGAATGCTTGTTTTCTATTAATAAGCAAGGAGCGAAATTCATGCTGTCCTCACTGTAACTTAGACCTCCTTCGGTATCAAACATGGCATGAAAGTTTGGATGCGCTAATGGAAGACTAAGCTGAATTGCTAATATTTTACTCCGAAGAATATAATAGACCGAAACCGTCTTCGCATCTTGCTCGCCTCTATGGCAGAACTAGAAAACTTCAAGCCTGTTGTCCGTGGATCGACTACCCCACTGACTGTCTACACCCCTATTTCAATAATTCACAGAACATTCTGCAATAAACTCAGTTGCTTACTTGTAAACTGTTGGATATTTTATTTTTGCAAGGAACTGCAGCAGCGCAAACATATGATAAACTCAACCTAACTTACTGATTAGAGAAAGCAGTCTGGCACTGTGTTTTCCAATCATCGCCAGGTAAACCGAAAAAAAAAAAACTCATGCTCTATGATATACTACGCAACCGCAATGCTCGCGATTGTCTAACGATGGCAGCACCACACTGCCTCATGTTAGTCTTTGTACGAAACACAATGATCATTTAACTAGCACATTGAAATTCATGCTTATTTTGTTTATGTTTATTTTTTACTGAGCAGGCTTCTTTGCCAACGCCTAACAGTTCACGGAGAGCGAGACAGTAAATAAGAAAGTCACAGTTTCACCCAAGAGGCGAAGCATCGATTGCGATAGCAAATTAGTAGACAGCTATACGAAGTAAGGATAGTAGTTTTATTGGCTGTGTAAACTTGGAAACGTTTGCTTACTTACTGAACTAATAAGCACAGTGTAAACGTGCACAGGCAAATATGATCACAGTCGATGACCGTGGACACTCGCTGTCAAAACGCAGGCGTGAGAAAGCGCAGCAGCAGCAGCAGCGATTGAAGTGACCTTCGTGCTGTCGATCGCTTCAGCCCAAAGTGAGAGGCGAGAACAGAGAATACGCAAAGCTGCAGGCCGTCGGCCCACCTTGACTCTGCCCCTAAAGCAGACCGCTTTCAAGTTAAAGTCCCCGCGACCACGCGGGATCGCGCGTTGCTGCTGAAGTACAACGCCTCCCCCTATCTTCCACCCCCCCCCCCCTCGTTTCCGTGCGCGCGACGGAAGACGGCGCGCTTTGTCCCCGCTTTCCTCCCTCCATTGATCGCGCGATATGAAGTCGCGGTCGTCGGCTCCCCTCGTGCGCTTGCACTCGCGCATACAACATGCGGCGCGCGGTGACGGTGTTATCGCCCTTGGACTTAATATTGAACATCACGGCGATGCCGACAGCAAAAATGCGCCTCAAGTGTCCATAGAATTGTTATCGCAATAAAGCAAAAGAAGTATATTGTGACGTGCTAATGATGGTCAAGAACACAGCAGTAAAACTGTGAACGCCGAAATTGTTTACTGGGTCAGCCTGCCCAGAAAAACAGGATACACTCAAAGCACAACGATAACGACTAACACAGTGGGTGATTGTCGAAAATTTGATCCGCGGGTCAAGTGCGTTGGCTTTTATATATGAGTCATGGAACGTTCCAGAGAGAGAGAGACAAAAGCGAAGGAAAGACAGGGAGGTTAGCCAGTGTAAATACCGGCTGGCTACCCTGTGCTGGGGAAAGGGATAAAGGGAATAAAAGGAGAACGAAGAGAGAAAAAATAAACAAGAAAAATGCACACAGTAACGCGATGTTACACGCAACAATAGTCCCAGAGTTTTCGCTGGTGCCCACGTGTATTGCAGAAGATGCTACGCAATTCACGTCGTGCATACAATCAGATTACACAAGGTTCGATGGCAACAGACAGCGGATAGAACCATCGATAACATTCGAGAAACTTCATATATATGCAGGCGCGTCCCGCGCTAAGCGATAACATTTGTTACACGGTGTAAAACGCTCACCCGAGAAAGATAAATAAGCAAACGTGTCAATATCAGAGCCAGCATGAGCGAACAGTAAAACTCGAATAGGATTATGGGGTTTAACGTTCCAAATCCGATTTGAGGCACGCCGTATAGTGGGGGACTCTGGATAAATTTTGAAAATCAAGGGATCTTTCACGAGCCCCCAATGCACGGGACACGGGCGTTTTCGCATTTCACCCCCATCGAAATGTGGCCGCTGCGGCTGGGATTTGATCCCGCCACTTCGTGCTTAGCAGTGCATCACTATAGCCGCTAAGCCACCGTGGCGGGTGGACAGCAGAAATCAGCTGAACACACCAATAAAACTTCCAAAGTATACTGCTGATCTCTGTAACCGTGCTTGATGATGGCGCAGGAATTATCGTCGGCATGTTTCAGTAGACGCATGACAGCTTGACGATGACGACGACGGGGGTACAACGACGACGATTACAATGCGACAACGGCAGCACGGCCAAGACGGCACCAAGTCAGTAGAATTACGACAGTGTGACGATCACGCTGTGGCGACCGCCACATGACGACGATGGAATGGCGACTGCGTGACGACGGTAGCATAACAACAGCTGTGTACCTTGCGCGTCCTTCTCCGCTTGTTTGCTCCACTGAGGCTAGGTACTCTTCTGACCATTCGCTTTATAATATTACAAGGAGAAATTGCGCCTCTCGAAAAGAGACGCGCAGAGAACTATGACGATGAACACGCTGTGCAACCGTCAGCCCATGCGGCGCGGATGATGATGAGGGTCTATATTAGCATCCCCTTCCAAACGGAGCGGCGACAAATATTCGCCTAGCCTGCTTGAGCTAATTAGGTATTAAATATCTTTCCTAAATCTATCTTTCCTAAATATTTATGCCTTAATTTCAACGTTTGTTTTTATAGTGTACAGTTGCCTATGCCTGTAACGACTTCGGTTCTATTAACCTATTCTCTGCTTTTTTTTTTCTCGACCAATTCTCTACATGTCTACTGCTTATCTCGACTGCGGAACAGTTAATGGTTCCTGTAGTTAATAAACGCGACGACACAGCGCCACCTCCGAACACAGCAGCATCATAAACCTGCGGGCGCCCCAATGCTCACGCGCGAGAACACGTGCGTCTCAAAGAGCTAGCCAGTGTTCGGTGACGAAAGCGCCTCGCGTCGTCCCTCCCCTTCTTCCCACCGCTGCCGTCTTCCAACAACGACCTCAGGGTCCGTCGTGACGGATGCACTGGCGGGGCAAATAGGAGAGAGCTCTCCTTTCCTCCAGTCTCCGGCACTCGAAAAATGCCCTCTCCATTTGGCACTATAGTCGACCACCGGCTTCGAATGATGTGAAACGGTAGCCAAAGAAGTTCGCTTTCAAAACTTTCGCCGACGATTACCATACTACCTAACGCGAATTTTGAGCGTAGCGGATGTTAATTCGCGATATATAGTGGCAAATAATTAGCTCCTGAACGACATGGTCCTTTCGGCGGCGCTACTGAGCCTCTGCTCGGGCAGCTTGTTTAGCAGCAGCCGCTGACGAAGCATTTCCACCGGTTGCGTCGCCCATTGTTCAGAGAGAAAGTGTGAACATGGGAACACGTGGCTAACGCGGGGCGCATTCTCTAGCGGTGGCGGCGCAGGCGAAGTAGCGTATGCACAGTGGGTCCGATGCCCACGCCAGCGCTTCGTTTCCATATATGGTATCGGTGGACCTGCTCGCCGCATGCCTGGCCGCCGCCGTGAAGCACGTCTCGTGCGCCACTCCGCTTTTCTCCTCGCCATTTCGTCATACTCTCCTGCTCCATTTTCCTCCTCGCGCACTCTTCACTCACGCCATCTATCATCCCCCGCTACTCTCCGCATTCTTTCTTTGATCCTTCGCTGCGCTCGTACGCTCGCTTACCCCGACGGACGCCGACGCCGCCCACACTCAACGCAGGAACGGGCGCCTAAGAGCTGCTCTCTAAAAAATTGAGTCGCCATCCCGGTCCTGCGAAAGTGAATGTCCAGCGAAGCTGTTGAAAGCCACACTACAGCTGCTGAGGGGGCCATGCACTGCTTTATTGCTTTAGAGTAATGGTAGTAATGGTAATTTAGAGTAATGGTGATAATGAGAGTAATGGTAATTTTGATTGCACGCTGCCCCTGGTCGCATTGCTGTTTCTTATTCCTTTTGCCGCCCCTCGTATTCACGCTGCTCCTCGGGAGCACCAGCTATGCGTTGCTTACTCATGGTGGTGGTACAACAATGAAATCAGTAGCTTATATACGGAAGACTAGTGACATCACTCCACAGGTAGAAAGCTGCCATCGCCGTGACAGCTTGGGGGGCTTGCGCAACAGTGATATTTATCGGGAAACGTATGCGGGGTGCGCTACGTGCTTCGCATTATCAGAATAGCCTTATCATAAATTATGTGGTTTGGATGCCTGTTTTGTGCTTGTTCGTTTGAAACTGAATGTTGTTCCGTATGTTGTATGCGTGATTCCAAAGAAATTATGTTCTTTTCGCTTCACTTTACTGAGTGCTTGAAGCCTCTTCCCCCCCGTCGCGAGTCTGCCCGGTACTGCACTACCTCTGGGATTGGCACGCATTTTTGCCCACGGACGACGACACAAAACACGTTGACCAACGACAGGCTCACAGCTTCACTGTAAAACATGAATACAAATAACGTAGAAAAATTGAAGTTGCAACGTTACCTTATTAGTGAGTTTTACTTCGTGCAATAACATTTGTTCTGGCAGTAGCACCACCAACTTCACGTTACGAGCATCGCTTTGCCCTGTACGCCTTATAAGGCCTGACAACGACAAGCATCGTCGATGCACCGTTTCGAGCGCGCACGTTCGTACGCACCTCACGATCTTTTCGTTCTTACCTTTGCCGGCCGCCGTACATGCCACGCGCGCAAGAATAAAATGGAATGCGCAGCACGTAAGCGAATTCCTGGTGCTCCTGGCATTACCACCATTCAGTAAAACACTAAAACTGTCGTAGTGGTACCTGACATAGCCATGATTTGTGTACAAAACCGTAATACTTAAGCGCACAACAAAAACGGCCGGAGTTGCCTCACGTTCACTGTTCAGCGGTGTCGCAAGCAATCTGTGAGCTCAGCGAATACTGCGGCACGTATACGCTTCCCCGAATATTACGCATTAATAACCTGCAGTGACATACATTGAAGGCGAGGGACATCCGAAAAAGGTAAGGAGTAAACGTCAGCTAACATTTGTTACGTAAAACACTTCTCATGTGGTTTATTTTTTGATTTCGCATATACCGATCGGTATTCGCTAGCTCAGTGTGGCTGGTGAGCTGCTTCATGTACCACTCTCCCTTTACCATTGTTGCCTGTGAGTAACCACACTTTAAAGAGTCAGTACTGAAGGAGCACAAAGAAAGCGTGCTCTAACTTCGCTGCTTCTTGCTGTTATTTGCTTGCCGATATGTATTCTAAAGGGACACCTCTGGCATTTTTTCAAATGGGATGCTAC
This sequence comes from Dermacentor albipictus, assembly GCF_038994185.2. Taxonomy (NCBI): domain Eukaryota; kingdom Metazoa; phylum Arthropoda; class Arachnida; order Ixodida; family Ixodidae; genus Dermacentor; species Dermacentor albipictus. Next base: position 2,256,998 of record NW_027225571.1, on the reverse strand, counting down.
CATCAGAAACAGAGACAAGGAACATCTTGGCAACGTATTTTTCCCATGCACCGCGTCGAAAGGGCCTGCTTGACGAGGCAGGGTGAACGTCGTTTTAAGTCGCCGAGGAAGCACAGCCGCAAAAACCTATTCCGCTCGTAACAAAAGAGTGCCCACGTGAATCAGCATCCACTAAACGCAATCGTGATAAGAATTGGAGCCAGAATTTATGAGCGGCTTCCTCTTCCAGCTTACTCTCCGTGGTCGACCCCTTTTTCTCATTACTCCCTCTTTCCTCCTATGATAACGCGAAATATTCATAAATGCAAAAACAAAAAAGAATAATAGTAAGAAAGCGACCGAAGTCAAGGCAAAACGAGAAGCCCAGATAACAGAAATCCTAGCACCTCCATCGAATCCGCCAAGCTGACAGAAAGCAGTGCACGCGTTCACGGTGGAAAAGTTGGCAGCGAAGAAAGGATTTCCATTCATCCCGACGCAGGAGCGACCGGAAGATAAGCGCTCAGGCTTCCTCAGCGCATCCATCGCGAGCACCGTCTCTTTGTTTCACTGGTAGATATGCATGGGCTTGAAAGGGCGCAGTGAAAAGGGGAGAAGCCAGAAAAGGAATCACTGCCCCAGACATGCACAAAATGCTCACCACCCCCCTTCCCCCGTCCCTCCACCCCCATTGCCGCCCCTGAGAGCCTTTTTCTCCTAGAGGCGAAAGCGTAGTCTATGCGGCAGAGTGCACTGACGCGCCATCTAGGCTGAATTTCGGAAGCTTGGTCATTAAACGAAATGGCGAAAGGGGGCGGAAGGGGTCGTATAAAAGTGAGGGAAGGGGAAGGGATGTAGAGGCGCAGGAAACTAGGGTGGGCGGGCTGAGAACGAAGGCTTGCAGCTGACCTCTGACGTCAGGCCTGGCGTCATCGCGGAGAGAATCGACCCGAGTCAGAGAGAGACAGCCCTTCTTTCCACTGGCGCCATGACCCACCGTCGGACTACTAGGGCATTTAAAATGCTTCGGAAGCCCTTGTCCTACGTCTGTTTGTCTTTCTGCATGTGAACCTCTCTTTCGACTTTGTTTTGCCGTCGAAGGCTGCGGAATTCAGTTGAACGCCAGCACTTGCGGCTGCTGACAGGGCGTCATGATAGCTTTCGTTCTTCCTCGATTTCTTCTGTATCGTGCTTCATAGCTTCATGCATTTCTACGTTGCATAGTAAACAATGTCGTTGATCGTGCGTGCTCTTACACAGATGGAACGATCGCGAACTCGGCCATTCTTGTTGCAAGGAGACAGGATAAGAGGCAACGCAATAAGGCGAAGTGGAAATGTTTATGTCAATGGTAAGGGAGAACAGGATTCGCATACGGTGAAAGCCTCACAATGCCATTTATGACTTGTGCGGGCTGGTGTTTGTCTACTCGACCCATTCTCCTTCCCTGTCGGCACTGCTTGCGCGCTGTGAGGCACAGGGACATTTTATTTCATTTCATTTCATGTCATTTCCTTAAAGGCCCCTATTACATAAGGGGTGCGTATATGCGAGGCACCTACCCAAGGAGGGGAAGCGGTCCCTCCCGCCCCCCCTCCCGAAATTAAGACGCATGCCCCCCGCCCTCCTCCCCGCCCACGCCATCACTTCACACACACATTCCTAAAGCGCCGCCAAATCAATCTTGAGACTTGACAGCTATTCGGTGGTAAGCATTTTGCTGCCTTTTTCCCTCCTTTTGGATGGCGGTAGTTATCGGCGTCTCCTGGGATGTAAAGGCCGGTATCCTGATCAATTCGGTGCTTGCGTGATTAACTCGAGGTGCATTCAGTTGTCACCGTCTAGTCAACGGTAACGCGCATCGTTGTTGCTTCGTTAGTTCAACCTTCTTCGTTTAGACTGATACAGGTACCAGGAAAGGGATTAAGTTCGTGGCCAGCTGGTCTGTATGCCCGTGGAACGAGTTGCGGCCAGAGAAAATGCCAATTGCGTTTAATTTTTCTTTTTGTTTCATTATTTCCGTGAGTGGCAGCTCGCCGCGACGCTGACAGATCCTCTGAATCACATGCCCGTGATATAGGTTAGATCAGGTGGAAAATAAAATAATGTGAGACAGAGTCCATCATCAAACTCTACAATAACCCTTAAACTCATAGGCAATATGTCTGTAACCCGTTAACTCGTCTGGCTTTTCCCTAATAGTACAGCTCTTTTCGTGCAAAATTGCCAAATGGAAACTAGAGTCGCAAGGATTTAAGAAATTAAGCGATCTACTGAGGGAGAGAGCGACGGTAACAGCCAAAGAGGAAAGAAAAGCAAAAATTAACAAATTTAACCGTTCTTTATGAAAACATTTGTGGATCAAAATCTTTTTATTTAAAAAGGAAGTAGAGAAAACACTGCCGTAAGTGGACAATTCCGTGTATTCTGAATGACGCTTCTACAGTTATCATTAGAGCTGCCTAACGTGTAGCCACTTCTCTGCTGTGCTTATGTAGGCGTTTTTCTAACCTTCCGCGGTGGGCACAGTACGTGTAGAATCGCAGCTTCCTGTGACATACGTGGTTGTACGCGACTGGCGGCAACGCATCGTTACGTAACTTCCCAAATAACAATAGGAGTCGGTTGTGTCACTTGTTAGAGCAGTAAACGAGGCATCCAAAATAACTGTGATTATTCCGCAAATATATATTTCTGTACAATTCTCACAGAGCTAATTAAAAAACGCTACTATAGTTGGATACAACTTAAGTCTGCAATGAAACCCCGCCCACGCCATCAGAACCGCCAGCCACTGTTCCTCCGCGCGGCTGCAAATAAATCGTACTTCCAACTTTTTCTGTTACCCAAATAAGGTGGTAACTACGAAAAAAAATTATTAACACGTAATTTTATACCTTTTCTCTCGCCTATTATAGTGGAATAGCGAATGCCTAATTCTTTATTGAACTGAAAGAACATGCTTGCTTCGCTACAACAGTTTGTTTCACTTCAGTTGGCAGTGAAGTTTCATGAGTAAAGCGGGCGCAGCAGTGAAAAGAACTGCACCGCAGACTTTTGAAGACTCCATACATTTTGTCCATGTCTGTGGCACACCTGATTGCTTCCGCGTATGAAAAGACTCTTCAAGAACAGCAGACGCTCCGGAGGTGTCAAGTACGACGCCATTTTGAAAAGGCCGCATGACGATGATTTTATTTGCTTCTGTGATTGAATCCGCGCGGTCCGTGTGTCTTTGTTGCCTGCTGCTGTTCCTTTAAGTTCTATTTGACTAAAGTAGTCTTTATTTTACATTTTCGCTTCTTTACTTGTTCTTGGCAGTGTTCTTTCTGCGCTTCTTTCCTGCGCGAGTTCATTTGACGTGGTTCTTTGTTTGCCAAGTAAAGGAGAGGTGTATCGCACAGGGGTGCGTACTTGTAAAATGCACCTTATTTCATTTCTCTTTTGTGGGCCCACGCGTATTTATTGCGAATGGTGGGCGTTATTCACATTTGTACTAGTAAAGGTAACCCCCCCCCCTCATTTGCATAGAAATGGTACCTTGGGTTGCCCCCCCCCCCCCCCGAAAAAAGATCCTGGGTACGTGCCTGGTATATACATAAAACATTGAAGGCCATATTTTTATTACAGGGTAAGGTAATTTGTTACTGTGTTGAAAAATGTGCTAGGACAGGTTATGACTGATTTCGTCAGAAAGGCCGTTCCAGTCTGTTGCTGCACCAAAAAAGAATCAAGACAAAAAAGTGACAGGGTGCGCGTACGCAGGCGCGTGACTTGTTGCGGGTGACCGGTGCCACTGGAGATGCGTGCCGGGGCGAGAATGTATGGTGCCTTGCCAAATGAGCTCTAAAAAAAACTTGACAAAAAGACAGAGGCTAGCAATGTGGCGGCGAGATGCAAGCAATGATAAGTCGGATTCTGTTTTCAGTGCCGATATACTGACGTCGTAGGGGTACTTAGAATGAATAAATCTTGCAGCTCGATTTTGAAGTGATTCCAGTTTATTATTGAGATATACTTGAGGGTTCCAAGTGGGCGATGTATATTATAATTTCGCCCTGACGAGACATCCGAGTGTATTGCTAGCAGATGAAATGATGTTCATAATGAGCGTTTCCCAGGGGAAATCGCTACAAAGGGTTACTCCAAGATATTTGTAGGAAGGAACTATTTCAAGGTTGACGTCAGCAATTTGGTACGAGAAAACAAGTGGATTTCTGGGGCGGTGTAAGAAGACAGTCTTACATTTGTTAGGGTTTAGTTCCATTAGCCAAAGGTTACACCATTGCTGTACACTTCTCAAGTTGATTTGAAGGGACGTGTTATCAGAAACGCTGTTAATTTTACGATAAATTACACAATCGTCTTCAAACATACAGATGTTAGAAGATGCATGCATTGGTAGGTCGCTATACTGTAAATTAGAAATAGTAGTGGACCAAGGACGGACCCTTGAGGTACGCCTGAGGTTGCAGGGGTAGAGTTAGATGCTTGATTGTTGACAAAGACTGATTGTGAACGGTTACTTAGGAATTCTTTAATCCATGCTAAGATACCTGTATTAAGATGTGACGCGGCAAGTTTTAGTAGTAGACACTCATGAGCAACTTTGTCAAAAGCTTTGGTGAAATCTAGGAAGATGGCGTCAGTCTGGAAGTTGGAGTCAAGGTTTACATGCAGGTCGTGAACGAACATAGCTGCTGCGTTTCGCAGGAAAAACCTTTCCTGAGGCCATGCTGCGCAGGATGAAAAAATGGTTGGCATCAAGAAAGTCCATGATATGTGTGTAGATGATATGTTCAAGGTTTTGCAGCGTACACTGGTTAATGAGATGGGGCGATAATTTAATGTTGAGTGTTTGTTGCCCGATTTGTGAACTGGAACGCCTTTTCCGTGTTTCCAATCTGGAGGCAGCACGCCTGTTGAAACTCACTCTGAAAATATAAGACAGAGAAATGCTGCACAAATATGTTTAGTGTTTTTTAGAAGTTTAGACGTAATGTCATCCACACCAGCTGCCGATGAAAGTTTGATATTGTCTTGAGGGATGAAATGCCGGATGGAACAAATGTAATTGGTGGCATGGTATATTGAAAGTTCGCATGGGGAATATAAAATAACAGTTCAGTTTCTGGAGTAAAAACTGATGCAAATGTGGTGCTGAACAAGTGAGCACATTCAGCGTCGGTTTGGGCATCACCTGATTCATTTGATAGGGTAATAGTTCACGTGTCCTGTGGGCTTAAGACTTGCCAGAATTCTTTTGGTAGTTCTTAAGCATGTTCGGCACATCGGAATAAAAGAATGGGTGTTTGGCATGATGTACGGCTTCCAGATAGGCAGTTTCAGTGGCTCCGTATTTATTCCATGCATCAGGGTGTTACAGGACTTAGCTGCGTGGAAGAGACGTTCATTCTTGTTTTCTAATCGCTTCAGGGCTTTATTGAACCAGGGTTGTGCTGAATTGGAATGAATGTTAATTTGGGGAATGTATTTGCCAAATAGATTGTTTAGTTTATCTTTGAAAATGAGCCAATTTTCACCCATGGTATGACAAGGAAGGGCACTTGCAAAACTGGGGTAAAATTGCGTTAGTTCATGATTAATTGCTTCATAATTGCCCTTTTCATACAAACGAATAGTCTTTTTCACCGGGCCATTGCCTACAGCAGCCGTGATGCTCCTTCTTTGGCATGTAATCACGCCGTCTCTGTTCTCTGTTATCGTTTCCGCATGTGGGCCAGGGATTGTGCTCTTTCCTTTTGTGAGCTCTTTCTTCTCTCCAATGAGAGCGTGACAGAACAAAGGAAGGATAGTAAAAAGTGCGAATCGAGTATTGCGGAACTTCTTTCGGTGGCGAAGATCTACACCATTTACGATGTATGGAGATCCATGAGTTATTTTAGAAGCATCAGGTATGGACACGCTCACAAGACGCTGATGTTACAATCTGGCTTCCCGTTGGCTGCAACCAGGAACTTGCAGAGAAAGAAGCGGCCGTTTCAAAGCGACTAGTGTGGGTGTCATTGAACGTGCTGACGTCCTCTCAAGGGCTAATGCTAGAGTCAGATGTGTCGAAACTTATAACGTGATTTTTCCACCCACCTTTTACGTATGAATTAAATTACTGGCGATCATTGTGACTCCTGCGCAGAAGGCGCCCGTTATGAGATCGAGCCTGATGATGTATGTCAATACGTCAAGCTGCCTGTCTGTGAGAGTGAGCCCTTTCATCTGTATAATATTGAGTTGACTGCAAAAAAGAAAAGAATAGAGATGAAAGTACGTAGGTAAAGTATAACGCGAAACGGCGTGGGTAAAATAACAAGACACCAAACTCACGCGCAGTTAGCTATGCGAAATCAGTTGAGGGATTTTTGTCGAGTGACTATAGCCGCTAGTTTATTCGGAGGGCCGGTCGCTTTCCCGGCTTTTTAAAGTGATAGCAGCTACATTGACGCTCCTGCTGAGTTCGATCCGCTGCCATATTTCGCTGCCGAAGGCTGTTGTTACTTCAGCTACTCGGTAGATATCCCCATCGTGTCGTCACACGCGAGAAGCTACCACAGTAGGTATCTAACCTGAGTCTTTCACTTGGGTACAGTCTACTAGAAAATGCTAGGAGAGTGACCAAAGCGACGCGGGAACACATGCGTGAGCGTGGGGTTTGTTCGGTGAGCAGCCGCCGGAGGTGCCGTTGTGGGGAGACCCGAGTACTTATAAAGCGAGTTACAACAGGGAAGAAGAAGCATGCGCGTGCTGCGGTAGAGCGACGAAAACGATGGAACATCTTTTATTAGAATGTGAAGATATCTGCTCAGCGGTCGGTTTAGGCTCCTCTGGCCTCCTTGAAGCCCTTGGGTTCAGCGATGGCAGGGGGAAAGTAAACATGTCCGCTGCAGAAATTAGCAAGAGGCGATTGGAAGTTTGGTGGCAGAAAAGTAGGGAGATCACAGACAGCGGAGGCGTACAAAAACAAACTTCCCAGTAGTGGTTAAGCAAGCTTGATGCTGGGAATTCTGTTTTTCTTTCCTTTCTTGTTTCTATTGTTCTTTTTTTAAGTATAGGTAGGACATTTAGTAAAGCAATGAAGGGGGCTAGTTGGTGAACGTTCATGGTTATATTGCGCTCAGTTTTACCCAGACGATATTAAGGAAGGACAGGACATGGATGGACGTAGCGCAATATCCAACATCCATCCATTGCGCTACGTCCGTCCACGTCCTGTCCTTCCTTAATATCGTCTGTGTAAAACTGAGCGCAATATAACCATGGATAGGTAGGACATTAAGCAAAATAATAACACGAACCTGGTGGCGCAACGCACCGCCCCGTTTCAAAGGGGACATTCATAGCATACATACATACATACATACATACATACATACATACATACATACATACATACATACATACATACATACATACATACATACACACACACATACATACATACATACATACATAGATACATACATACATACATACATACATACATACATACATACATACATACACACACACATACATACATACATACATACATACATACATACATACATACATACATACATACATACATACATACATACATACATACATACATACATACATACATACATGCAGAGCGTGTGCTACGCGCTTGATTTTTTGGCCGCTATTAGCACTTAATGCGATAACGCAGGGTGTGGTATGTTTCACGCCACTGCAAAATAATACAGCAGCGACTCGGCACAGAAAGTACGTCTTTGTGTGTTGTCAACGCCGGCAACTTATATGTTTATTCCCACGACTGCAACTTTGACACCGCAATGGTCCACACTTGCATGTTTATTGCAGGCGTTCTTTACGCGCCTAGATCTGCGTAAGCGAAGTGTTATAAATGAATAAGATGTGGCATGGCAAACGTAAAACATGACATAGTGTATGATGGAAAAGAGCGAGAAGACACGGACTCCCCAGCAAAACGTAGCAGATTTGCGTAAAGCGCAAACGTTTAGCTCACGCTGGCGCATTGTACATTCCTTTTTTTTTTCTATTGAGGCATTTGTTGCGCTTTACAGGATCATATTTTGTGCTTTCCTTTCTGTTTATTGAAATGAAAATAAAGTACAAAGATGTGGCCACCTTATATTGGTGACGGCTACTCCTTTTCGCATAGCAGAAACAAGCATAAAAAGGAAATATATGACATACGAAAATGAAAAGAAGCCACGTCATAGGGCCAGAAATCCACAGCACGCTGTCCTGTACACCCACGAACATATAACTATAAAAGGCAAAGGCAAGTCACACCACAATGAGTGTGTAAACAGAGTCACACACACTCACAAGCTGCCGTAATGTAGACATTGATGAGTATGTAAACAGATGAGAATACACAGAAAAGAAAACAGTATAGCACATAATATACAAGTGCTAATAAATAAAATTCATAGAAGGAAGTTGTAGTTACATCGTGTGACTATCCAGTGCGGCATGTGCACTCTTGAAACAAAAGGAATGAGAAAGGAGGAACGAGCCGTTTTCCTCCTTCAGGCCGGTGAGTTCCGCCTTCACGCGCACTTCACATGTCGCGCCCTCTTGTGACAATCGAAAGGGGAGGACCGTTTCTCCCTCGGGTGCGTATCTTGTGTCACCGCCGCCGGTGACCCGAAAATCGGCTACACTAACTTCTTTTGGATGGAAAGGAATGCTAAGTAGCAGAACCCGAGGTCTAAACCTTACATGACAAACGACCACCTGTGTCAGACCTCTAGCTCGAACGGCAGCTCCGATACGAGAATGGTTCAACTCAAAGCAGCACCCGGCTGCTGACGCATGGGGCATCTCGGCCTAGACGCCGGCGATATTAGCCAGTCTTTCTCGTTTTGAAGCATGAAATTCTGATGAGGAGAAGGTTAAGCTATATCAAATGTATGCATGTGTGGCCGTTTGGAAGCGCCATCCACAATGGCTTCGAAGCGAATGCGAAATACGTTTGCTGGCGCCGTCGGCACTTAGCCGGGCGGTGTGCGCGCATCACCGCCGCAAGCGACGCCGTCAAATCCACAGCTGGAACACAAACCCTACCGCCAGAGCAAGGAGGCGCTCGAACGCACCATGCAACCAGATATACAGCTGTATATCCAGCGTCACTCGCGTGCCGGTTCGTCTGCGTCTCTGCCCGCCAGCGGCGGCTTCTCCCTGATGCATCGTGTAGCGCGCACGACACTGCAGAGGCAGGAAGCACCGACCATCAATAGAAGATGAATTTCCTAAAAGGCGGAGTACAGGCAAACGTACAAACAAAAGGACCCAGAAAATAAATTTGAGAAAAGCTTTTACCAATTGCTGACTTCCCCGTGCCAACTTAGCACACACGGCTGTCGGCGTCTGGGAAGAAAAGGAAACATTCTCGAAGATAACTTGTAGAGGGACAATTGAAACTACGAAGTACGAAAAGCCCAATGAAAGGCACAAGGGTACGGGGAAAACGGGTATGCCCCGACGTGAACGGAATTCCAAGCTAATGAGACGGACATGGTGACGGCACCATTGTGCACTGTGTCGAGTAGCGGGATTCTAGAAAGCTGCAGGGCGCTGTCGAACTCGAACGTCGGTATGAAGCGAAACCACCCTCTGTCTAGGAGAAAGCACGGCTTGCATGGCGCAGATCAGGCACGTACCCAGGATCTTTTTTCGGAGGGGGCTCAACCCAAGGCAACTATTGTATGCAAATGAAGGGGGTACCTTTATTAGTACCAATGTGAAGACGCTCACCATTCACCATAAAAACGCGCAAACCCACAAAAGAGAAATGAAATAAGGTGTATTTTACAGGTACGCCTGTGCGATACACCTCTCCTTTACTTGGCAAACAAAGAACCACGTCAAATGGACTCACGCAGGAAAGAAGCGCAGGAAGAACATTGCCAAGAACAAGTAAAGAAGCGAAAGTGTAAAATAAAGCTTACTTTAGTAGAATAGAATAAAAAAAAATACAGCAGTTGGCAACAAGGGCACATGGACCGCGCGGAGTTGTGTTACTCCGCCAGCCAATCATAGAAACAAACAAAATCGTCGTCATGCGGCCTTTTTAAAATGGCGTCGTACCTGATACCTTCCTGTTCTTGAAGAGTCTTTTCATACGCGGAAGCAATCAGGTGTGCCACAGACATGGACAAACTGTATGGAGTCTTCAAAAGTCTGCGGTGCAGTTCATTTCACTGCTGAACCCGTTTCACTAATGAAACTTCACTGCCAGCTGAAGTGAAACTTCACAACAAATAGTTGTAGTGAAGGAGGCATGTTATTTCAGTTCAATAAAGAATTAAACATTCGGCATTCCGCCATAATAGGTGAAGGAAAAGGTGTAAAATTACGCTCTAATAATTTTTTTTCGTAGTTACTGCCTTACTTGAGTAACAGAAAAAGTTTGAAGTACGAATTATTTGCAGCCTCGCGGAGGAGCAGTGGCTGGCGGTTATGAGGGCGTGGGCGGGGCGTCATTGCAGACTTAAGTTGTATCCGACTATAGTAGCATTTTTTTAATTAGCTCTGGAAGAATTATACAGAAATATAGATTTGCGGAACAATCAGAGTTCTTTTACATCACTCGTTTACTGCTCTAACGAGTTAAGGGCCATAACCTACTCGTATTGTTATTTGATAAGTTACGTAACGATGCGTGGCCGCCAGTCGGTTATTGTGCCCACCCCGAAAGGTTTGAAAAACACCTACATAAGCATAGCAGAGAAATGGATACGTTAGGCGGCTCGAATGACAACTGTAGAAGCGTCATTCAGAACACACGGAATTGTCCTCCAGTTGCGGCGGTGTTTTCTCTTCTTCCTTTTTAAATAAAAATATGTTGATCCATAAATATTTTCATAAACAACGGTTAAATTTGTTAATTTTCGTTTTTCCTTTCTGTTTGGCTGTTGCCTTAGCTCTCTCGCTTAGTGGATCGCTTAATTTCTCAAATCCTTGCGACTCTTGTTTCCAGTTGCCAATTTTGCACGAAAAGAACTGTACAAATTAAGAAAAAACCAGATCATTTAACGGGTTACAGCCATATTATCTACGAGTTTAACGGTTATTACAGGGTTTGATAATGGACGCTGTCTCGCAATATTTTAATTTCCACCTTATCTAAGCCATATCACGGATATATGGTTCCGAGGATCTGTCAGCGTCGCAGCGAGCCGTCACTCGAGGAAATAAGGAAACAAAAAGAAAAATTAAACGAAATTGGCATTTTCTCTGGCCGCAACTCGTTCAACGTGCATACAGACCAGCTGACTACGGACTGAACCTTTTTCCTTGTCCCTGGATCAGTCTAAAGGAGAAGGTTGAACTAACGAAGCAACAACGATGCGCGTCACCGTTGACTAGACGGTGACAACTGAACGCATTTCGAGTTAATCGCTCGAGCACCGAACCTTTGAGAAAACTGCCCTTAAAACCACAAGAGATGCCGATAACTACCGCCATCCAAAAGGAGTGAAAAAGGTAGCAAAATGTTGATCGCTGAATAGCTGTCAAGTCTCAACATTGAACTGGCGGCGCTTTGGGAATATGTGTGAGAAATGGTGAAGTGGGTGTGTGTGTGCGTGTGTATGTGTGTCCGATGGATTGATGTATGGATATCCCTATGTTTGCGTAAGTTAAAAGCCGCGATTTTCTAGCAATGCCATTCCTTTTCGCGCTTGGACAGTGGTTAGAGCGACGCTCCGCCCGCGTGATTAACATGATCAGCCGGCTGTCAAAGCTGGGTGATAAGCGGGGCAGTCGAGCGCCAGGCATCACTACAAAATCGTGTCGTACTTGCACCTGCTTCCTTGTATGCGCCAAAGAAAGCTTAGCGAGAGCGTTTTTTTTTTCTGTTTGGAAATATCAATAACGTACACTATGTTTACGACGCGTATACGTTGTTTTCCAGCTGCGAACTAGCACAGCTCGTAGGCCTAGTCGCATCCATCGCTTCGCTTGCCTGGAGTCGGCCATGTTGGTTTTGAAGAAGGCGAAACCGTTGCTCCCATGAATGGGGGAGGGAATTTGCTCTATTTAAAGACGAACATAGGGGACATCGCCGTTTCTCCCTTAATGGAGCAATGGTCACTATTTTTTCTTTGAGTGTAGTACTTATTAAGGATGCCAGTGCCTTCAAAAAAAGGTTCGAGTGCGTTCAATGCTTTTCGCTGTGCTATTTTCGCTGTATATGGAAAATAGCCTTTCTCATTCGCAAAAGTGCGCTTTTCAATTTTCTTTCTAACATGGAAGTTGATAACATTCCCGTTTATTTGTGCATGCTCACCGCTTCGTAAGAAGTTATTAGACGTTGTGGTAAATTATAGTGAAAAGAGATGATTTAATTAAAGGACATTAATGAAACGTTCATCTGTTATCACCTTTGGTGTTAACACCGGTACTGATATTTGTTCTCGATTCAAGCTGCAGAGATCGAAATCAGTGGTTTTCAAATGTTCTAATTATCGTGTATATGCGCTTTCTCTTTTCAGACTATCATCCAACCCGGTACAATAATATATATATATATATATATATATATATATATATATATATATATATATATATATATATATATATATATATATATATATATATATATATATATATATATATATATATATATATATATACTCCATGACTAGAATTTGTAAATTGCAGTATGTGCCATAAGGTAATTAGTTTAAAAGTTGATTAGTGAATTTATCTTACTTAGTCGATTATGCATTTCAATTTGTTGTACAAGTATAGTGTCCGCTGCTTGGAGTAGACCAGCTCATGAACTAGAATCGCGGTATCGCCGCAGACAACCTTTAAATATTTTCGAAAGTGTTCGCTAAAACACCCTGTACCCCTGGGTTTCATTCCTGAACAATTTGTTTCTGAGTGCTTGAAATCGCATCTTTTCCACTTGCGCTTATCTTGCCGTATATTCTGTTGGTAGTTTATCTTATACCGAAAGAATACTGCTACCTATATTTCTAAATATAAGTTTATTTCAATATCAGTAAAGGAACTTGTTGCTATAAGCCGGAGACATCTACATGGTACAATTGAGCTGAAATAAAGTGTGTTGGTGTTCCTTTTGACATAATGACCCCTTTATTGATTAAGCTTCGTGCCTACACGACGGAGCTCTCTGCCGCTCAATCTCTGACCCGAAATCAAATCATATTGCTTAATTCGCGGCATTGTCTCTTTCTCTTGTTTCCCTTATAAGCACTTTTTATCTTTGCTTGATAAGCTACCAACCTGAGCTAACAAGTTGCACATGAAATCATGCTCCGCGTCTATAGCAGCAAATGACCGGGACCGAAAATCTAACGGCGGTGAGTGGAGCCGTCTCTGCACATAAGTATTGCATTTCTAATTACTGTGAGAATAATTTTTTTTATTGATATGATATAAGGAGATGTTGGCGCGCAATTTAAGGCGCCGGCTACTCCTTATTTCTTGGGTGGTTCCGTCACACATCATTCAGGGTTCACGGTTACATATAAAAAAAAAAAAATGGCTGTGGCTTAGCTAAGGTTAAGCCCAGGATGCGAAGCATACTAGCCTTTATTTTAACGCGACAGCGTTAAGGAGCTCGTGTCGCAGAAAAGCCGGTGTCGTCGGCGTCGGCTCAGGCGTGCGGCGCTTGCTCAGGCGCACATTTCGTTGTCGCGCCGAACGCTGCGTTGCTCGACGCGCACCGCGTCCGATGCGGGGCGCGACGCCGCGAGCGACGGCGGGAGTTGGAGCGCCGGTTCTCCTCTGTCGTGACGTCACGGTGTCACGTGATTTCATGGTCACCGCCGCGCCTGAGGAGCTGGGTTGAGCCCTCGTAATATGCTTCGCATAATAATCTTTTCACACAAGCACCAGGACTTATAAAGCAACGTTTCCACAGGAAGACTATGGCAAATGTCTCCACACCTATGTAGTCGAAAGTCTCAAGAGTACAAATGATACTGTCGCCTAATAACACATTTTCTAGTCAGCAGGTCAGCGGGTACATACAATATACATGGCAAATGTCTCCACACTTATGTAGTCGAAAGTCTCAAAAGTACAAACGATACTGTCGCCTAATAACACATTGTCTAGTCAGCGGGTGATATATACATCGTGTAAATATATCAGCACATACAGTCACAACAGAGCAGTCAACATAACATAATTCCCAAACAGATGGATATATAGAGTGACATCGAAATGAACAGAACAATGAAAGCACTAATAACGTCCATTGATGCCGCTGTCTTCAAAAAAAGTCTTTAGTGCTTTTAAAGCACTCTTCTGCAAGGCCGTTGTTGGCCAAGGGCCCAAAAGTTTCCTTAAACTGAAGGGTCTGCGGTCTAATTTACTTAGCGCTGATTTAAGTCGGCATCTTGGTGTGTCGTGATGTGGGCAATCTAGAAGGAGGTGATATATATCTTCATCTACAAATCCACAATCACATTCGGGGGTTTCCGCTCGGCCAATTCTGTGTAAGAAATGCTTTGTGTAGGCAGTGCCTAGCCTTAATCGATGAATAAGCGTTTCCATAGTTCTATCTAATGACAATGAAAATTTCAATTCAATAAATGAATCAATATGATATAAGTCAGACCTCTTAGAATTCTGGTCAAACCAAGTGTTTCTAGACATGTTGAAAGACGTTGTCCTTATAATGCAGCGTAATTCATTCTTTGATATTGGGAGCGGAGCCGTATCATCTTTCAGGTGCGCTTGTCGTGCTGCTTCATCGGCTGCTGTGTTGCCAAGAATGTTGCAATGCCCTGGTATCCACTGGAATGCTATTGCATGTTTCACTTCGCTTGTCTTTGTGAGGTTTTTAAGTGTTTCATACATTATACTGTCACTGAATGTTTTCCCCTTTGTGCTGCAGAGTGATGTTAGAGCCGCCTGTGAATCGCTGAAAATTACACATTTTTGCACTTCTGTTACTAACAATATAAATTTTACCGCACATAGGATTGCGAACAGTTCAGCCGTTGTGGACGAAGTCGCACGAGATAACTTAAATGATTCTTGTTTGTTGAGGTGCGGTATAATGAATGATGAAGTTGAAGAGGTTGCTGTACTGGAGCCGTCTGTATAGACGTGTGTGTATCCTGAATACCGCATATATATCTGGTATAGTGCTAGTTGTTGAGCAGCTTGAATGAACATGTCTCTTTTGCTGAATATCCCTTCTACTGACAATTCGATTTTTGGAACTGTAAGCAGCCATGGAGGATATTCAATGTCTGAGTTCCAAAATTCATTTCCTGGCAATATGTGAAGATTTTTTTGAATTTCTATATGAACATAACTTCTATCTCGTTTCTTTATGTCTAGAGCCGATGGGTGGTTTTTATGCTGGGTTTGAAGACGGAAATAATGCCGGCATATTTCTGTAGTTCGCATAATTGGAAATGGTGATTGGCGAGCCTCAGCTATTACAAGAGGATTACAGCTATTACATGCAAGGACAGCAACAACAATTTTTTATTGTTGTTGCTGTCCTTGCATGTATAACATTTTCGCAGGCTCGCTCGCCCACGCTGACATTTTTTTTTTTGCATTCTATCCTTCTACGCGTGACCCATATTGCACGCTTCTCTACGTGGTTAGTTGGTAGATGATCATTCCGGTGCTCTAGGATCGGAGCGAGGCCACGCGCTCGACCATTTGGCACAACGTTTTTGCACTATCTTGCTGCCATAGGGTAACACAACGTGTGAAAAAAAAATGTGTAAGTGTGACATCGTGCTGCATCATTCAAAATAAGTGGCCTCCAATTGGCTTGCGTACCAAGCTAAAGCGAAAAATTACAGCACTTAGTAGACGCTCGCCGCTTCCCGCATGCTAACTGAGTGCAGGCAACCCTCCATGATGGTGATGTTTATTGACATCCCCTTTGAAACGGGGCAAGGATAAATAGCCCCTGGCCTGATTGATTTAGTCAACATTTACTTTATCTATCGCAATCTAGCATGTGGTCGATCTGATCTCGATCGTAACTTTCGTATTTATTTAAGATCACAATCATTATACCGTTATCTCCCTTGCAATGGCTACGGTTCTATCAATCTCTTGCCGGCTTTTCTTCCCCTAATAGTCTTTTACTTATCTCGACTGCTGACAAGTTAATCTTTCCATCGTCTTTTAAACCCAAAGCTTCTGGAAGGTGCACACTCCCTCTTAGTCTCACTGGATCCGTACCACGGTTTCGCCACGGCAGCGCCGCAGTACGGCTCGTCCCCGCAAACGCCTCACGTGAAGGCTGCCGCTTGGGCCCCTCTCCCAAAATATTTCTAGTACACTATATGCCCCCTTTCCTTTAACCCCAGTGTAGAGTAGCAAACCATACGCTCGTCTGGTTGACCTCCCTGCCTTTCCTCTATTTGGTATCTCTCTCTCTATAACCTGCGTCTTTTGGAAATTGATATCCCACCCAACTCCACCACGAGTGCATCTTCGTTTATTTTATCATACCAAAGCAGTAAGAGCAGAGAAAAAAGCAAAACAGGTAAGGTATAGGGGGTCAAGGAACTGAACTTCCGGTTTGCTACCGTACTAAGAAGCTTGACTGAAACGCGCACTCAGGCTGGTACACCTCTAAAGCTCCAGGAGCACGTGAATAACTTTCAAATGTCAATAATAAATGTCACGTAATAATTGTGACGCTCCCGGAATTTTCGGCTCTGAAAACGTTCACTAGCCGAGCCCATTGAATGCGGCCTCCGGGCAGAGGTAATGGGCGTCCTTTGTACAGCGGGTGCTTGATGGCGTCCTGACATTCACAACACTCGCACGTTCGCGAGCCATTCTAGTGCGGAAAGAATAAGTGCTTCTGAACGGGATTCCTAGCCATAGGCGATTATTATTGTTGCGTCACAGCAAGATCATAGATTGCACTTCAGGTGAGATAGACGCAATGCGGAAGAAAGACTCGCAACGAGTCTTTCTATTTATAGTTCCCATAATTACATTGTGATCAAGGCATATAGCGCCAGGTGGCCGCTCATAGCGCGTTGCGCATAGTGCGTAGGGATGTGGTCACGGAACCCGTTATAAGCTCCCGCGTATATCTAGCCTGTCTTTTTGCCGGGAACTACTTTTGTCTAACACCGCCACTATTTATTTATTTATGCATCTATTTACTTATTTATTGTGGGACATGTCTGAAAGTATACAGTCGAACGCCTCTACAACGGAATGGCCCGTATAATAAAGCAATAATTCTGTCCTGGCTGTATCCTGAGCTGTGCGGTGGGCGACATTTAGAACGAAGTGACCTGCATAACGAATGATTTCGAAGGCCCGAAGTACTTCGTTATACAGGCGTTCCACTGTATGTGACGAACCGCTAGCGCAGATTATCTAGCATCTTTTATCTGAGGAACTTTTTGTATTCTCCTACCCGTCACAATGCGCCACTAGGGGACCAGAGCGTCAGCTTCCACGTATGATAAAACGACGATCAATCAAAGGCAAATGATGGGGGTAAATGCGGAAACCATTTTCAGGGGAATGCTGCACTTGTTCAGGGCGATGAACGCGAATATATCTACGAGAAAGTGCGACCGCCACCTGAACAAGGAAGTCTGGCTTCCCAAAGATATTTGTGCAGCGTTCAAGCCTGCTTACCATAAATAACGTTTACTGCTGCTGTGTGCACTAGCTTGTTTCTTCTCGCGACGTCATGTTTGCGGAATGCTTTAAGCAACATTGAATATTGTCATATGGAATCCTTAGTGTTCAAGTTGCCAGGATCTCACTGTTGCCAAGGGAAGTTGCCGTGGTCTGTATGCTCCTTTTCAAATTTTCTCTCTATTTCTTCTTCTCCCGCTCATAATGTTGTTCAATGATCGTCTGTTTTCAACAGCTGTGGCCAGAAATTCTGTGCCCACGTGGAGTGCTCCGCGAACGACTTCGCGTGAGCGGAATAGGTCGCATAGCCATTCTCAGAGGACAGCTTTCGCACGGAGGCGCTATCCCAGGGAGCGCGCATCTGTTCGGCTGTCGCTGAATTCATCGACATTTCCCGCCGAGAGTGTCACAAAGGCTAGACACGTTCAAAGACGCGTCCGAAAAAAACAAAGGAAAAAAATCTCCAGTTGCGTTTTCCTGCGCCCGCCTCACCATTTTCGGCATGCGCCAATCGCGATTCGCGCACTCTGTCGCATCGGCGGCTGTTGGAAAATTGCGCATCCCCGCCGAGCCTCCATAGCAAAGTGATGCGAAGCGCCTGCAGTGGCGCCATCTATCCGTCCCTCCCGGCACTGCGCAACATCCCCGCTGAAAACACCTTGCCGCCGTAGGCGCGCTCCTCTGCCGCTGCGGTCCCCATTTGCAGCATCGATCCCGGAGGCAGACGATGTTGCTCCTGCATTTCAGGCGGTCCCCTGCTGCAGTCGCGCCATCGCGGGGCGCTAATTGGAAGCGTCCTGAAGAGAACATGGCCGAGTAAGGGAACGGCGGCGCCACTGACTGGCGGTCGATCGCGTCTGGTGCCTGCAGGCGTGAGCTGCTGCTTGCTGTCACGTGGCCTGCAGTTTCGAGTTACCAGTAGCGGCTTAAACGCCACTAATCTGCACTAGTTAGGAAGAACGTACCGGAGCCAAAGCTTCTCTTGAAAAAGTTTCTTCCTTTCTTAGACGCAAAGGTGTAATTTCACGATTGCTCTGTGGTGTCTGTGTTGGTAGAATCTGGACGGCAGTAGTCCAATTTTCGGCCGTGTGACTAAGCTGCGAGCAAGTGCAGCTTTTCCCCTTTACCCTTAGTTCGTAGACTTTTTGCTCACGAGTCTACGTCCAGAATATGTTGAGCTCGCACCTTCGCCTATCTGTGGCTTTCACATCAAATGACGCATCTTTGAAAAGTACGATGTGGAAGTACATATCGTTGTCGAATGGGTGTGAGAGTGCCGCGCGACGTTTATCAGCCAAAATGATTGAAATAATCGCTTGTCGTCAAACTGTCGTTGCTCAGTTATGTTGGAAAAATAGCATTGCTGTCATTTCTTCCAGTTGGCTTCACTGCACGATGACAGCGAACCAACTCATCGGCGATGCACATGGCTGCTCTGTGCGCTCCTCTTGACAGTGTAGGCGACCGTGCAAAATCAGTGTCAGTGGTAGCATCTGCAGGTTACAGAAGACAAACTCCATAGTTCGTATGTGTCTACAGGTAGCTACTCTCGTGTCAACAAATCGACCATACATAGTACATTTTATGCCTTGGAAGCCAACGCTATGCCAGTTGTGTGCAGAAATATAACTTTCTGCACTATGAAGTAAACGCAAGGAAATAAAAAGATAATAAACAAGAGCATAAAATAACGAAAGTGATATAAGTCACTGTAGTAGATTGTCCCCGTACTCTTTAGAAATTACGAAGTACTGTGTATTCACAATGAGTGAGTGAGTCAGCGAGGGTTTGCACGTTGGCATTGTCTACAGTGGTCTACTTTCGCTCTCCATTTAATAAGCGCCGATATGAGTGCGTAGTGTAACGTCTTGAAGGAGCTGATAGTGAGTCAGCCGTTTTGTTTTTCCTCGGTATCCAGAGTACCTTTTGAACCGCGACCACCTCGAGTATGGCTCAAAAGTATGAGTCAGTCGAAAACGTTTGAAACGGGAGGCCAAAAGAGCTTCCGTAGAAAGAAAACGAGCTTTTTTGTTGTTGTAATTTTGAGCATTTGGAAAATTTTCGCGAATTGAGACTCGTTTCTTTCAATATGTAAGGTATGAGCCTTGTGTTTTTGTTCGAGAAGCTCCGAGATTGGAAAGATGCGTTTTATGTAAACGTGTAGTTTCGCGAAGTGTTCATTAATGAGTAGATAGGCTTTCTTTTTTTTTGTGTGTGTGTGAGTAACCTGAAGGTCAAGCTTATCGTTGAGAGGCCTATGGTAACGCGTGTCTGTATTAGTTAACCTTCTTTTTTATGTGTTTTTTTTTATTTTCTAAGGTTAAGCGCACAGGTTTTCAGTTAGTGTATCATTTGCACTGAGAAGAGCTCTTACGTCCATTAGCGCGTGTCCTGTGCGGACGGAAGGGAGCAGTAGGTTTATGACTGAGTTGCTCGTGTGTGTTGAGGGCAGCCGTATTCTGACTTCCCTAGTACGCGGGCGTAGAGCTAGTTATTAGCAGACACGTTTGTTTAAAGGTTCCTCTGTGTTGCGTAAGTTACGCAAGTTTGGTTGTTCGTTTAAGGAACGTGTCCTGTATGGACTAAAGGAACAAATGTGAATAAGCGTGATGAAACGTTTGCGTAAGACGCAAGTACGCGTTCGGAATAGGGACCACAAAGCTAGCGCGTTTGTGATTACGTACCTATGGAGTTGGCCAGACTGTTCAGTGGCAACGGTACGTGAGATAAGTACTCCGCTGCGATAGGGTAAGAACAGACTGTTCGTGAAGTTAGGCTGCTTAAGATATGTTCGGGTATTGGTGGTTGAGAGCCTTCGGTTCAGTTCTGCATAAACCTTTACTCTTGTGCAGCGCGACGGTTGGGTTTGGTCGAACTCAAGGGGAACGTGAACGCTCGCTTTGGCGGCACAAAACTTTTGGGGCAATATTTGGGGTTCCCAGTTTAGTGGCTTGAATTGAAATTTTGATGGGAAGCCTGGTAGGTTAACAGCTGATTCCGGGCGTTTGAACGTGGAGCGGTATTGTGTTGCCGGGATCGACTCTTCTGTGCCCGTTGTTGTGAGATGGTTGCAGGCATTCCAAGTGGGCAGGGGTTGCAGAGAGCAAAGCCATCTTCTTGCTCGCCAGCCGTTCTCTTCCTGCCCAGCGGTTGTGAGCACTGGCCAGTCGAGATTTTCCGTGCCATGGAGGAGCTGTTAGGAATGGCCTGCCAAGGTGCCAACATGCAAGTTTTCGCAGGACGCTGCAGCTGCGAGCGTGGCGAGCTTCCCCGAATATACCATGGAAGCCTTCAACACCTGCCGCGGTGACTCGTTTCGTGGGGGCCGCGAGGTGCCGCGTCAACAACCCCTCCGCGCCGCATGACTAAACGCGATCAGCTATTGTTAGTGAAATCGCCAACGCCTTCACGGCTGGAAGGAGATGCCTTGCGGTGCCTTTTCACGGGCCAATGAAGACGCCAGACAATGGGCAGCGGCAGAGGCCACTGTGCGAGGTCCGCTCTGGAATTTGGAGGCGCCGGCTGGGGTCAGGTGTGACCAACTGGCTACGGTGACGCAGGACAATGGACTACACGACGGCCGCGTTGCGAAGGTCAGCTCCGAGTGCAGTGAAAGTGCGTACGTGTGTGTGTAAACCGTCCCGCAGAGAGGCAGCTTGTTTACGACGTTGTCGAATGTTATGCCTCACCTGAGAATCTGGGGAACACGAGGTGTTTAAAAACGGCTGTTGTCGGCTGCTGGGGTGTGCTCGTCGTCGTGCTCTGTGCTCGTCAATGTGCTCAGTAGTTACGCGCAGGTGTGGTTACACACCCCACCTATAATGTCTGCATTGCTTCGACCGTGTGTTTCATGTGATCAGTCTGCATAACGCGCCACTAAGTTGTAGCGATGCCATGTATGTATAGCTCCTAGAAGCTGCCGAAGGCACCTTGATGCCTTCCTATCACCTTTTATCTCTGCCTTGCGTCAAACAATTCCTCCTTATGCCTATCCTAGATGTACCATTAGATGTACCATTTTTTTCAAGTATACCTGGGTCAGTGCACCTAACACAGTTCTGTCCTTTCGTTTTTATTGGGAAGTTCAGTATTTGGTACGCTGCGTACTGTTTCATAACACGATCAGTAAACACACGTGGTCATTCTGTATATGTCATCGCAATAGGTCATTACGGCAACAACGAGCACAGCAATATCGGACTGTCGCGGTACGGTTCAATTCCCATGTTCAGTCTTTTTTTTTATAGCTGCAATATAAAAGGTACCACGCTAACAGGGAGCGCATAAGTAGTTTGCACAAAGACAGCGCGCTGTGTGTGGTGCTTGTCGAAGCCATTTTGTACAGTTGTATTAAAATATCACCAAAAGAATGCTGACACAACCTCGCCAAAGAAACGGTACTATCACCTGGGCAAATCAATGAAATCCAGATCAACTCTACAAAAAACGTTCTGATTGTAGATGCAAAGCACAAAAATTGAGCTATGATTGACAAGTTAGAGACTATTCCGACATTAAGCGGAATTCCCGTCCATTCCTTTAATTACGGCAATGACTCAACGGCTGATGCCGTTTCTAATACCGACCTTAATGTCAGGTATGAGGACCTCAGGAATTCGCTGAGTTCATCGGTGCGCATTCTTGAGATTCACTGCTTGGGGAACTCCAGGTACATCAAACGTGTCTTTTCTTCATCGACTTTGTCAGCGTCTGTAAAAGTGGGGTACGTGATACTCTGCATGCGACCATTCGGCCCGAGGCCTTTGCAGTGTCGGAAATGTCTCAAGATAGGCCACGTAAGCGCGGTGTGCCGAAATCAAGTGACCTGCCAGAGCTGCGGTGGCCAGCATAATACTGCCGACTGTGACGCACCTTCATTGACATGTCCCCAGTGTCGAAGCAACGTCGAAGGATTGCTCGAAGATGCAACACGAACTTC
Source organism: Dermacentor albipictus (assembly GCF_038994185.2). Lineage (NCBI taxonomy): Eukaryota > Metazoa > Arthropoda > Arachnida > Ixodida > Ixodidae > Dermacentor > Dermacentor albipictus. Next base: position 2,234,446 of record NW_027225571.1, on the reverse strand, counting down.
GTATTCTCCTAAAAATGGCAAGAGAGAAATCGTCCCATAGAGATGCTGCTCAAACGGTTCGCCGATACAGACAACGCTCGCGTAAGAAGCGCCACCCAGTGACTACACAAGACCCGCATTGCGGGGTGCAGGGGCAACGACAACCTCTGGCTGTGCCGGTACCGAGAACGGTAACCGCGCCTACTGCAAATTCAGGGTCGCTGAGAACACAGGGCGAACTTTCACCACCCTTAGGTGGCACAGACACGGAGTGACCTTTGCTGCCCTGTGAACCCCCGGGCACGACGCCACGCCGTAGTGTTCCTATACGTCGAGGAGTGGATGCTAAGGCTAGTGAAGCCGACGACGCGACAGGCACGCAAGAAGTCGAAAAGAATAGCAAGGAAAACGTTGAAAAGATTCTGAAGCACCTGTTGTAGAATCAATGCCCCTGATTCTCTGGGGTCTCCAGACTCCGGCCGCTAAAGACGCCGTGCATGTCCTCCCCATACAAGAGCCACTTATCGCTGCTCATTATATAATCTAATTAAAGACCTTTCTGGGCACCTGTGCCGTTCAAGCAGGAGAAGCCCACACACAAGCTTCTTCGTTTCGCGTCCTTTTTTACCTTTTAAATTAGATTCGAGACTCGAGCGATGCTCTGGAAGACGGATTACACTTCTGAATAACTTTTTTGAACTTCGTTGATAACGGTGAGTATGCTGAACTTGCCTCTACCGCTGTGCATCCTTCTTCTATGTCATGATCACCCCTCATCCTGCCTTTACGTCCCTCTTCCCATCCTTCCCCAGTGCAGAGTAACAGGCTAGAGCCCGCTAGCTCAGGCCGACCTCTCTGCCTTCCTTGAAATAAATTCTCTCTATATATATAACACTCATACCTCAAGATTGCCATTACAGCATATAAGACACTGCAGCTTGGGCAAAGTAGCTCCGTTTACTAACTCAATATACAAATCAGCAAAGGTCTGTCACGCTATCGAATATCTAATAAAATAACCCACAGAAAGAGTTAGTAAACCAAGCGTTAGTGCATTTTCACAAAGATATTTTTAAGAGCGTTACGCATAACTAAGTGTGTCCTCGAGCAGTTCATATGTTCAGGCCACGTGTATAAAAGCATTTGTCTAACCTCTTTACTTAAGCTTCGAGTCACTTAGATTCTAACGTAGATTCGAACTGCTAGTTCACTTCTTTTTTCCTGTTTGTGGTATTTATATACCTCTATATGAATAATAAGTGTAACAGAGGGTCTCAAACAAATTAATCCTGCATTCTTCTTAAACTATAAACTTAATTTCGTTGTCATCGTGCCACAATACTGAATTTCGTGAAGGAATACATCCATGTTAGAAAATGTTCTGGCAGCACGAATTGCGCTTAGGATTCAACGCCAGCTGTTCCAGGAAGCATGGTTCGTCGTTTGTTTGACAAGATACCCACTAAGCAAATGCAATGGATGCACAAATTGCTTTGAGGTGACTTCATGTCAATGCTCGCTTGCAAGAAATCACCATGAGTTCTGATGCAGGCACCAACAACTACAGCATCACCAACGAAAATTCTGGAACTCAATTTGTTTCTGCGCAATTATAACTGGCTTGTCTCCCGACTTCTGTATTCGCGATTGCCTCTCCTCTCACCAAGCGTGCAAAACGTAATGCGTTTTGAGTAAAGAGATTCATCTTGGCGGTAATTCATTATACAAAAGACCGAACACATATGCCACTGCAAGCTGCCAAACTGAATTCTAAATGCAGACGTTGAGGTATCATACACGAAGTGAACGAGAAGACTGACTCAGTGGAAAATAATGGTCCAGCAGTATAGCTCACGTCAAGTAGATGCCTGCGACAGGTTGCGACATGGTATGCCATTGTAGTCTGTGGTGTCATATCCTCCTAGCACTGATCGCATGCAGAATGCGAGTTTTAACTTTGACTTTTTCCATTGTCGTCGATAGTCACACTATCACTACGCAGCCTGCACGCATCTTGGCACACGACGGCATTCCTCTCAACCGCACTCGGGACCGCACCCGAAGTCGTGCCTTTTCAAACTGAACGTTCAGTGTATAGAGCCTTCGATCAATCGATGCGTTCAACATAGGAGTAGTCGCATTTTCTATACATTCACGATGCACACAGGGCGCACAGCTCGCGACCCAGACGCCATGCAATCGCAGCGAAGCGGCCAGGCGGGCAGGTTTGACACCTACCGTGGCGCGCGCAGAAGTCAACCGAGCGGGCTTGACTGCGATCCATCAACATCGCTGACGATTGCCCGCAGGCATGAGCTAGAGGCTCCATTCGCTTCCGTTCTTTCCGGCCGTTTCTCAAATGCCCAGCCCTTTGATGCATTGTTCTTTTTAATCAAGTGGCTGTATTTTCAATTTATTGTTCTTTTTTTTTCCGCCACACGTGTGGGCTCGCAAGCATGGGACTCCCTCCTCCGCGTTTTCGACGGGACCTATGCTTTGGTATTCCCATCGGCGATCGTTGGCTCTTCGGTGAGGGTTCGACAGGGTGTGGAAAGGAGCAAAGACCTGGCGCGGCGATTCATGACGACGAGAGGCGGACGACCCTGAAGCTGTCGTTGAGGGCGACGACGACGAGGGGAAAAAGAAGGCCAAAGTCAACAGCGTGATGGCCTACGCACTGCTCGAGCCGTGATATGGCCCCCTTTCGTCGAATCGCAATGCTGCCAGGAAACGTGACTGGGCATCAAGATGCCCGGCTCGGTAGGGCACGGCTCGAGAGCCGCCTTTTGCTTGGCCTCTTGTATTTTTCTTCTTTCTAGCATTCCTTTCCCTCATCCCAGAAAACCCAACCCCCACCATCCCTACGGCCGTGATGCTCCGAAGAAATGTCTGTACTTCGAGTTGAAACTTGTCATATACGCTCTCCTGCTGCCGATGCGGGAGAGGAAAGAGCCCCTCCGCATTTATTCGTTCCCCTTTCCCTCACTACAACTCCTACACGCACCGTGTGCTTGCACCATTCATTTCCCCTTCCTGTCGGTTCTTCCATTTATACTTCTATGTATTTCTTCCAAGACTGCCTGCCTGCCTGTCTACCTGCCTCCATGCCTACTATGGCAAACACATGCTTTTCGGTCAGGATGGTTGCCAGGAGGGCGGAATTCGTGATCGCCGTTTACTTAACGCCCTCCACCAAATAAAAAATAAAAAAATATCGGCCCATGACGCACGCTTGTCGCTCTGCTCTTGGCATAAGTCGGCGCCAAACAAACAAACAAAAAAAAACGGCCAGATCGGCGATAAATTCGTAGGCAAGTTGAGCTGACTGCTGTTGTGGACGTGGGAAAATATCGTGCCAAGAGTCTACGGATGGCGGTGCCGAAAAAGTGGCTTCGAAATTTCTTCACATTTCATTTTTGATCTTTCCATGCGGCGTCGATCTCTGAGTTGTCTGGAGCACTAAGTTAAATATTGAAAATTTCTGATGCGTTTTCCTGCATGTCTGGGCACGACAGCCCCGCTTTTGCATGCTGCTCCTGACCTGCTCATGAAAATAAAAAAGATAAAACACACACACACGCACACACACACACACACACACACACACACACCCAAAAAAAAGCAAAGATATATGAAGATGGAAGTTTCAAAAGCGACGAGGATTCTGTTTACGCAAACACGCTTACGTGACGCATTTTTCTCAGTGTTTTTTATGCGTCAGTACAAATTGAATAAAAATTCATTCTTCTTGGACAGCGCTTGTTTCATGCATACTATTGTTTCGTTTCTGCGACTTCGCGCATCATGCTTTGAGTTCTGTATGGACTATGCCGCAGAAGACCGCTGAAACTCATCTTCTTTCTCCTAAAATAATGTGAGGCGCAGATTAGGCAGTAATGAACGTTATGTAACAAAAGTAATTAATATTGATTTCGCAGCCTATCAAAAAGCGCGAATAAAGACGAATAAAGCCTGACTTCGGCCCAACCATCTGTGGAAAGATTTTTTGCATCAATGCCCGTTATAAATGACGAAACCCATTCAAGAAAAGTACGCGTGCTTGCATATGTACGCAAAAAAGTACGCACGACTGGCATATTTTTACAAAAGCTATCTCGCCTTTCTGAAGTCACCATGATTACACCTGTCTCTATCCTCAGCGCGTAATTACCCTCCCTGTATTACTTATATTATTAGCCCTTTCTTCTAGTTTATAAAAGCAGAGAAAGAAATCTAAGCTTGAAAAACAAATACCTTTTCCGGTATTTTAGTTGTATGTAGTAAACAGATGCGTTGAAAACGCGATCAGGATTCTTTACGCTCCATGCGCGCTGGTTTCTAAGGTGCTCACAAAGATTTTTCCTAAATGCAAGGAGTCGTTGAGAGAAGCTTAACTGCTGTATCCAATGAGGTTAACGAACGCCGGACTTTGAACAAAACTATTGCAAAAACCAGCAAAATTGCAAACTCCGTTTGCTGAGTTTGTCATGACAGTGCTGAAGTGATCTTTGTATGCACCACGCTGTCATCCTTTCACAGGAGGACCCATACTGTCCTCTGGGTCACCAGCTCTCCATAATCTTGCCATATACTGAAAACATGGGCTCAGAGCAGCCACCAGACGTTGACTGCTTTTCTCTGTTTAGTAGTGCCAAGCGTTTCTCGGGGCAACCAACCTGGCAACCTTAAAGCCCCATTTATCATAACCTGGATAGAATTTATGGGCAGGCCTCCAAATCATCTGGCAATAAAAGGAATTTTTGGCCTCGGTGGATCCCGGTCACTTATTCTACCAGCACGTCGCACATTGAAATCGACAACTCCTGGCTCGGGGGCATTGGCTTCCCCTCGGCCGAACTGGAAGATTGCTACTGATGTTGACTTAACCTGGTTCTAGAAATCTGGCCGTTGGTTATTTGAACATATAGAGCTCGCAGCGCTCTTTACTGCCCTTCATTACATTGGTAATGAACAGCCACACAAGTGAACGGTATTCGGCGATTCGAAGGCGGCACTGCAGTCTCTACTGTCACCTTTACGACGCGGACCGCATGAGCAGCTAATATTTCACATTACAGAAACGTTACACCATATAAGTGATGCAGTCCATAAGACAACTTTCCAATGGCTTCCAAGTAACTGCGTGATTATCGGCAATAAACAAGCTGATCAAGCTGCCCGCGCAGCCCATATTGAAGAGCAGCGCGTACGAATTCCACTTTCTAAAACTGACGCAGCACGGAAGCTCCGCCTGCTTGCTCGGCAATGCACCACGTCGCAATGGAATAAGCCACATTTAACAAAATACTCGACTGTACTCCCTTGATCTAACATTAAGTCTTCGAGCGCCATTACAGCTTCGCCGTGGAGACGCCACACTTTTGTATCGACTGCATGTGGTTGGGCGTTGCTTTTACCAAAGTTTATGCGTTCCGCATAGGGATGACCGACACCGCAACCTGTGACCACTGCAGCCATGACGAATCAATTGACCATATTTTGTGCTCTCGGCCGCAGTACATTCCACAGAGGGAATGCCTTCGCCACGAACTTGATCAACTGGACGACCAACCGCTATCGGAAAAAGAATTCTACACCACCGAAGGAACCTAACGTTACAGGAGAAGGTCGTGCAAGCGCTATTGCGCTTTCTGCGATCTAACGGCCTTTGGGAACGTCTTTAACTGGAACGCCTTTTGTGTGTGTGTGTCTCCATGTGCGCGCGTTTTTTTAGCGTTTTCCTCTCTGTCATCTTTCTAACCCCGATCTCCCATCCCCAGTGTAGGGTAGCAAACCGGAGACTGATATCTGGTTAACCTCCCTGCCTTTCCTCTTCATCTCTCTCTCTCCTGATCATTATATTATGGTAGCGAATATTTTCAAAAACTCCTCATAACTCCGACATGGCAACATTATCTCCTCCCCCAATACGAAAGACAGGGCGCCGCAAAAGCTCATCTTTGGAACTGTTGAGCAAAGCCTCAATTACTGCAGCTAAAGCCCCGGTTCCAACTTCGATAGCTCCTGATTCATGATGCCTACATGATCTTGACAACTCCTCACCTGCACGATAGTTGCCACTTTGTCTAAACTTTCCGGACATTGACAACTTCCGTGTGCTGTGGACATTGACAACTGCTGGCACCTAGCCGAAACCATAGGCCTTCTCCCTTTAGTTCCAAGTGACAGCGCCCAACAGCGCTAGACAACTCACCGGTATTAAGCCTGAACAGTTCCTGGCTTACCACACCCTCGCTACATGGCATCGACACCCCCTCGCCAACTTCATCGCCTTGAGTCATCCGATTCAAGCCCGTGAAAGACATCAGGCTTGAATTTTCTTGGCCAAGGCGTCTGCATGTGCCATCCGATTCAAGGCTCATGGTTATATCAACAAAATCCACCCGTTTCTTAGTCAGTCAGTTGCCTATTGCCTGTACTTTTCTAGCTAGAGTTTAAGCGTCAACGCAGGACTACCTTGGGTCTTGTCATTTAGTGCCACAGGGAGTACTGCGCATCTCTTCTCAGTAAAGGCTTAAGATGGTAGCAACACTCTGGCGACATATCGCCTACTGTGTGGGCGTCTTTGGCCTCATCACAGCTGTGAGAGTGGAGCGCCACTCTGCTTCTCTTGGCAGTTGCATGAGTGCCACTACCAGGGTGGTGGGTTTTCACTCCTTGGCCTTCTGCCTCCACCATCTGAACACTTTGATCAGTGAGGTAGATCTTCTAAATAAATGTTTTTCTCCTCCACCTCCTTTATGCTTAGGGCCCTACACTCAAACCACAGGACTTCGAAACAGAAAAACCTAGCATTTTTTAGAGTAATCACGAGTAAGTGGATGTGGCCAGTTACATTCTCAGCATACTCCCTGGGCTGATTCACATGACCATCTCCACTAACAGACCAACAACACTCACTAGGATGCCGCGATACGAATTTCGCTCCCCACGTCTGCCAAGGCGACATGACAAAATAATCATAGAAACTCCTCGGCACATCTAGCATAGTTTTTTAGATCTTGCAGAAATTAAACAATTACTTACGGCGATAAGGAATATTCGTATTGCAAAGCAAGGCATGCTTTCGCTCGCGCTAGCCCTGAAATAACAGTGCTAGTGACCTATCCAAGCCGAACGTTAAAGCAGGGTCCTTCAATACCTTGGTTGAAGCGTGAAAAACCGAGAAGCAGAAGAAAAAGCACTGCCGCACAAAGGGCTGCGACCACATCAAATATTGAAGCTTGTTGTTGTGGCTGGGCGCAGGAAGATGTGGCTGCCATCGTTTCTTGACGGTTCGAGTCACTGACAGCAAAGTTATAACAAGTTAACTGGTCCGCGGCTTCCTACCATGTCTACTCGATATGAGGCAGAGAACTTATTCATTAAATACTATATTTGGTGATATTTGAAGTAATGTTTCCTCTCATTGCCGACTTTTCCAGATTTGATAGTCACATAACAAGACAGAAGTGACGTGAAGAAACAGCAGCATACGAAAAATATCTGTATAATACCTATTTCGAAGCAGTGGACTTGCTCCAACAGAGAAGACTACTCGCTCTGTCTTAACAGGGTGGATATGTGAAACCTTTTACGTCGATTTGAAGCGACGTCATTGACGCATGAAGAGGAAGATTATCTTGGAGAAAGCTTCGTTGCCGCCTATTCAAATGCATGTAAAACGCAAAAATACTTTTACAAGGCATCCGTGCGATAAAACAACATTTGAATGGAATTTCTCGCATATAAGAGAAAAAGTTAAATTCTAGTGACTGTGTAGAAAGCAAAATGTTGATTAAGCACCTGAAATTTTTACTACAGTTCTTAAAGTTGGTACACCTTAAAAAATTGAAGCACGATATTTACGAATTCGTACATGTGCACAAAAAACAGATATCGCAATTGTGGAAATCGCATCCGTTATAGCATCTAAAGTGGACAAACTTCATACATGAACTTACAGTTCACGTGAAATTGAAACACTGCTTACGAATTATTTGCAATGGTGCTACTCGAAAGTTACGGGCACGCATATTTCAAAGCGGTGTATGATGTATCAGTTTTGTCCGCTTGAGATGTATTATTAGGTGTAGGTTAAAAAAAAATGTATTCTCGCTTTCCGTTGCCGAGTTAGAGTTGTAATCTTGATAGTTGAATTTTTAAACATTTGCGATTTTCAGTAATTTTTCTAGGAAGATTGACCACCTAAATAAGAACGTCTACTTCATACAGTCATTAGATTTTAGCTATTTTTTTAAGATGCGACAAATCTTATCAAAATTGGTGCAGTGGTTACTGAGAAAAATGACATCTATTTCTGTGTATTCAGATGGGAGCTCGCGAGCTAATGCAATGTCGTGTCCTTGCAGAGCACCAACACGCACGCACGCACACACACACACACACACACACACACACACACACACACACACACGCACACGCACACGCACACGCACACGCACACACACACACACACACACACACACACACACACACACACACACACCCACACACAATTAAGGGTTCGACGAAAGTTCATCTGGTCAGGCATGGAAATGAAGGAATTACGGTCACTGACGAATTTCGCTCATACACAGGACCCAGAAGCGGATATTAGAGCCAAGCTCGGAGAACAACACGACAATCCGTGCACGTGCAGCCATCCCTTACGTCCAAGGAATCAGCGAGGCACTGTCGCGCGTATTTTCGAAATACGATTTGCCCATTGCCCACATCCCGACCAGCAAGCTCCGGAACCAGCTCATGAATGTGAAAGACAGGTTACCTGTTGAATCATTCCCAGGAGTTGTGTATAAGATACCATGCGCTGACTGCCACAGAGTATATATTGGTGAAACAGGGAAGTTCTCCAGACGCCTCAAGGAACATAAACGTGGTGTAAGAAATAATAGCCACACGACGAACGCCATTGCCGAGCATGCGCATGAACATAATCACAAGATTGACTGGGACAATGCCACTGTTGTTGCCAAAGAAAAGAACGTGTCATCCCGACGGCTGCTGGAATCTCTAATCATTCAATCGACGCCAGCTACAATGAACCGGACACCAGGGACTTTGCCTGCCGTTTACGCACGTTCACTAAGTCACGTGCTGGCTGTTATATCGTGCATATTAAATCAGTACGACAGGAATGGAGACATTACTCATCCTCTGCATTTATTCTATCCTCTTTTTCCTCTCCCTTGGGCGGCTGCAAGCGCGCGCCTTCTCATGTCGCAGGCTTCTACTCGAAGTTCATCCCGCATTTTTCTGATGTTGTGGAGCCAATGCGTGCTTTGCTTCGCGGAAACGCGCTTTTCGCTTTGACTGCGGCAGCCCAAACCGGCTTGGAGCAGCTGAAAACGTTGATAACATCTTGCGAAGTTCTTCACCTTTTTGATTCTCAAAACCCGTGTACGTTACAACTAATGCCTCGGGATATGGATTAGGTGCTGTACTGCAGCAGGATAACGGAACATCACTGCAGACTGCCGCGTTCGCCTCACGCACTCTTCAACCGCACGAACGGAAGTACTCCGTCGGTGAACGTGAGGCCCTTGCCTGCGTCTGCGCCTGCGAGCACTGGCACGTTTACCTGTGGGGCCGACCTTTCATCTTGCGGACAGACCACGCTGCTTTGGTGACGCTCCTCTCAACGAAAGGCACAGGTCACCGTCCGTTAAGGATTGCGCGCTGGTCATCCCGGTTGCTGTGCTACAACTACATCATGGAATACAGGAAGGGTAGCGAAAACGTTGTGGCTGACGCACTCTCCCGGCTGCCCGTACAGAATTTCATCCATGATGCACCCGAAGAAGAATTTATATGTGTCTTGTCCCCAGTAGTTACCATGCAAGAGCTTCGAGAAGCAAGAGCCACCGATCATTCTATCTCTCAAGTTAAGCAGTTTAACACTACTTCTTGGCCTGAAAAGAAATCCTTGTCAAAAGAGCTGCTACCTTACTTTCACGTGCGATCTGAACTCTCTGTTGTTAGCGACATTCTTTGCCGGGGTGACAGGATTGTCGTGCCTTCAGCTTTGACCCGCCGTCTTATGGCTCTGGCTCATGAGTCACACCCAGGAATTAGTCGTACCAAAGCTCGTCTTAGGGAGTCATATTGGTGGCCGTGCATGGATAATCACATTGAAGAACTGCCAGTCATGTGACAAATCAGCACATACATCTGCAGCCCCAATGCAACCCGTCACTCTTCCTGAGAAAGCCTGGGACAAAGTTGCTATCGACATTGTGGGACCTTTCACGCAAGCTCCAACTGACTGTCGATTTGCCATTACGCTTATTGATTACTACAGCAAGTGGTCAGAGGTGACTTTCGTACGCGATGCGACCACATCTACGGTGACCAAATTCCTACTTGAACTTTTCGCAAGAGAAGGATATCCACGTGGTATCGTATCCTATCATGGACCACAATTTTCTTCAGCGAATTTTGAAGATTTTCTCACAGAGCGCGGAATCACCCATTACAACTCTTCAGTGTATTACCCGCAAGCTAACGGTTTAGTGGAAAGATTTAACAGGGTATTGAAGTCCTATATTCAATTAGCCCTGTTAGAACGTCGTGAGATAAGAACAGCGATGTTTGATTACCTACAAATATATCGCTGTACGCCTCATGCGACTACTGGCGCTGCACCCGCTATTCTTCTTCACGGACGCCAACCCCACACCAGACTTGACATTGTGGGATTCCCTGACAAATGTTTCACCAATGACCCTTCAAAGGCACTACAGCAGTTGAGAGAACGCATCAAGAACAAGCAAATGACGTCGAAGCGCTACACCGATCAAAAACGCAGTGCCAAGGAACCCAACTTCGCCGTTGGTGACTACGTGCGGGTTAAATTACCTGCAGTCCATGGGAAGTTATCTTCACAGTTTTCTGCGCCCAAGAAAATTATTGGAAAGCGCGGACCCGCCTCCTACCTCTTGGAAGATGGGCGGGTGTGGAATGCTTCCAAATTAGCGGCCGTTCACCCTGAAGCTATCAGCAGAATGAAATTAGGTACCACGGCTGTCATGAACTGGTCACCGGCATCCGATCACTCAGCTAGTGCGGCTGTAAGCCATCCGTCACAGCCTGGCACATCACGCGCAGTTAATGCACCCCTGATTCCTGAACCACCTGCTGCAGGGCACACGCAACAAGCTTCAGGTAATTTGCCAAGATGCGAAGAGCGCGTGAGGAGAAGCGCCCGCAACAAGAAGACACCAAAGAAGCTGCACGACTACATCAGGAAGTAACGGACCATTTTTTTTTCACGAGGGGATATGTTATATAAGGGGTCGCTGCCTACCCTAGCGCCATGAGAAGGCGCGCGCTTGGAGCCGCCCAAGGGAGAGGAAAAAGAGGATAGAATAAATGCAGAGGATGAGTAATGTCTCCATTCCTGTCGTACTGATTTAATATGCACGATATAACACTGGCTATATAAGTGACGACGATTTCTTGTCTAACTCAGTGAACAAGGAACCCGTGCGCGGTTCCGAAACGTCAGATTTTTCATCAGACTTGGTCAGTGACCGTAATTCCTTCAATTCCTTCACACACACGCACACACACACACACAAACACACACACACACACACACACACACACACACACACACACGCACGCACACACACACCAAGAATGAGCGCAGGTAAAACAAATTTATTTATTGAAAGGGCACAGAGGAGAGATCACCAGGTCAAACCTGCATAAAGCTAATCAAATAGGGTTGATACGACAGCGCAATCTTATGCATGAAATCTCCAACTTTCTTAGTGGACAGCACTGATACTTTAAGAAAGAATGGATACACCGAAAGTCACGCAAGGATGTCAAGAATGATTTCATAGAATGACTATGTACACAATATTTACTTCAACTTAATCACGGTAGCACAAGTCAATGTTGGCAGTACACAGATTACATATCAATTAAAAGACACTCGAGCTAACAAATCTGCCATCCGGAGTCCATAACAATAGTGCGAAGGACTCGTTAAATTATTTTTCTCCTTTGAAATCGAATCCCGCTTGTACGACGACCATTTCGCGAGGCACTTCTTGACCTCACGTAGAGAAGAAGCGTGGAAAAATGTGTTGTGTATGCTCGAATTGCCAGAAGCAGAAAGAGACGTGATTGGCACATGGTAGCCTTACTTTCTAGCAATCGCCCGCATCAGCATTTACTATTTCATTTGGCACAGGTTACTGCATTTCAATGTACGCTGTGAGAGTAAAAGAAGGATGCTTACTTACGCGATGTTCTTATAATAAATTCCCATGGCATTGTTTCCCAATGCAGTTTTACCAGCTTTCTTTGTAATGTAAGAGCTATACAGACCCAACGCACATGTTGGAATCTATAGCAAGCGAAGCTTTTGTCAAGCGGTGTGCATTAAGTACTACAAAAGCAGCGGCGATGCGTACATTTGTGTTTGGTTTCACCCTATGCACCGTGCAAACTAGCGCAATGTTTATGTTTATCCATGCACCACAAAGTTCACAACGTTCATCCCATACAATGTTCATATTTACACACTACGCCGCTCCCGAGCTAATCTATATGAAGACACAAAATCAGGCTGATGCACAGTGTGGGACGCCTACGCGGCCATGTCACAAGGATGAAGGCGCTGTATGATGCCTGTCGAGGAAAGAATGGCGATGGCAGGTATATGCGCAGATAAGTACGACGCGTATATGGGTACATTTAGGGATCCTACACCTCTTGTGCCACAGTGGTACGTGCCCATTTTGAAAGATTAGCCAATAATGGGTCCGCACCCAGGGAAACATGCTGAATGACTGAATCAAAGAAAATCGAGTGAATCAAAGAATTCGTTGAATATGATGTGCTATTATATTAGGAGGTCGATCTGCTTTAAAGGTACCGATAAGCAGATATTATTATGTGGTAAACTATTATTTTTTATTATTATTATGCAGAGCAGAGGTGCGCTTATTGGCACTGTATATATACGTTGTCGGTCAGCATACAGGGGTTATATTCGTCGCACATATATCCTGCTTATATATATCTGCAAATACATCTGCCGAGATACCGACCGAAACAGCAGCCCCACTAAACCCTAGATGGTAGGCCAAGGAAAGCTTCGCTTCAAGATCAGCTCAAAGCAGGGGAGTGGTACTGCTAACACTGGACACTGCTCAATGGTGTCCAGTACTAAGAAACTGTAAGCAGATTACAGGTGGAAAGCGAATCTCTTACAGGTCAGATTCCTCGATAAGTGGAAGCTCTACATCATCGTCTCCGCCTGAACGCTACGCTTACCAAATGTTAGTGAAGTCACCATGGAGAAACTAGCGTGCCACACAGCCAGAGCTGTGGTTCTGTAGAAACAGTTCACAATGTTAGAATGCTTAGATGATAAAATATGTGTTATGAAAGAACGCTTTATTAACGTGAAGTTAATACATTTTGTGAGATGTCGGTAGGGAGAGAAAAAAAGGGAAGGAGAGGGAGGGAGTTCAACCAGACGCACGTCTGGTTTGCTACCTACGCAGGGAGAAGGGGGTTAACAGATGAAAAGAAAAAAAGAAAACAGTGTGGAAGAAGCATCGTTCGTCAGTGTACGTTGGCACTGCAGTCGTGCACTGAAGCCTGTTGACTTGAGGAACTGCAATAAGATATCAGTTGCTGGGATTGTGACTTTTAGTCGTCACTTTAAGAACCATTATAGTCCAATAGAACTTCACGCTTCGAAGTGCTATCTGCTGACCTTCGGAAGGTTGGCTCATTTGAGAAGTTCTGGGAAAGGCTTCTTATACGCATCAAAATAATCTCTAAATTGTTTACGTCGCGTCTCATGTTAACACCATGCCTATTTTTTTAAAAACCGATGTTTTCTTTGCCTAACCAACATGGTTTCACGTCTTTAGGTAAGGCACTCCTTTGATACCTTTTGTGGTCAAAGGGAGCACATAATGAACATAATATCTGTTATTATCATTTTTAAATGAGAGTAGCGCGTTATGAGCTCCGGGCCGCAGAAAAATCCGCTGTCGCAGGCTTCCGATTCACCCGTGAGCGAAAGTTTTCACACACACACACACACACACACACACACACACACACACACACACACACACACACACACACACACACACACACACACACACATATATATATATATATATATATATATATATATATATATATATATATATATATATATATATATATATATATATATAGTTATATATATGTACGAGTGTGCATACAACTGAGCAGCTTATCCAAATCCTCGGCTGGGCCTTTAAAGGAGCGCAAGATGGAGGTACCCCGAGTCTAGTCGCCTTTCCCGTGCGAGAAGCGACCAGTTTACCACTTTTATCTTACCCCTCCACGTTCTAAGCGCTGTCAAAGGCGGCCGAGACACCTTGTACCTAGCCGGGTTCACGGCCCACTGCGCACGTTCGATTCCAGAACTACGAGGCCAGAGCCGTTTAGAAATCGTTCTGTACTGAGCTCTATATCGCGGGCAAGTGAGGAAAATTTTTAGGCACGTAGGGCCCTTGGGGCTGTACTTGTCGGCGATACGATAGCCTCACCGCCTGCGGCATTATCTGGCTGAGCTATGTCGAATGCTCGGTTGACATAGTCGGAAGTTCGAATCCTGCTATAAGATTTTTTTTTCTTACGATGGCGAGCTTGAAGTTCACCTCCCCCAGTGCACAACATCTGCAGGCTTGGAGTGACGCCTGTCACCGGCAAAAAATGCCGAGAGTGAGTGGGGCTATACTAATCCAGGTACAACCAAATTAGGAATGCCCACTAAGCTTCAACAAGACACTCCCTCACCAGAACAGGAATTGGCCCCCCTGGTGCAGTATTCTGCCACCCCCTCCCACATGGCTCACTCGAGTACCCAATGGTCCTCAGTCCCCAGCAGCTGCGAGCACTTGACCAAGGTGGCGGTCAGACCTGTGCCGCAGCAGAGGGTGCTAAGAATATCTGGGTCCGGACAGGCGGCCAATGGAAACTGACCCTTGCACCGTTCAACACCCGAACCCTCTCGAGTGAGGCTAGCTTAGCAGGACTCTTCGAGGAACTATCAGACCTTGTTTGGGATATTATCGGCCTTAGTGTGATTAGAACAACGTGTGCAGGAGTCTTACACATTGCTGAATAACGGCCATGTCCTCTGCCATAGAGGTCTCCCGGATAAGAAGTAATACGGGGTAGGATTCTTAATCCATAAGGACATAGCGGGCAACATTGACGAATTCTACAGCATTAACGAGAAGGTAGCAGTAGTCGTAATCCAAGTTAATAACAGGTATAGATTAAAGGTAGTACAAGCCAACGCTCCAACATCCAGTCACGATGATGAGGAAGTAGATCAGTTTTATGAAGATATTGAATTAGCGACAAGAAAAGTGCAAACTCAGTAGACCGTAGTAATGGGCGACTTCCATGCAAAAGTGGGGAAAAAGCAGGCTGGTGACCAAGCAATTGGCAACTACAGCGTCGATTCCAGGAAAGCTAGAGGAGAGATGCTGGTAGAATTCACAGAAAGGAATAAGCTTCGAATAATCAACACCTTTTTAAGAAGCGTAGCAACAGAAAGTGGACCTGGAAAAGCCTAAAGGTGAAACAAGAAATGAAATTGACTTCATACTTTCTGCTGATCCCAGCATAGTGCAGGACGTAGAAGTGATAGGTAGGTAAAGTGCAGTGATCATCCGTTAGTGAGGGCTGGGATTCACATCAGTTTGAAATGAGAGAGAGTGAAATTGGTCAAGAAGAAACAGGTCAACCTGGAGGTAGTAAGGGTAAACGCAGACAAATTCAGACTGGTACTTGCATGTGCGGCCTTAGAACCGAAAAATGATTTTGACAAAGAGCTAATGAATGAAACCGTAACTAGTTTGGCTTCAGAGACAGCAATTGAAGTGGGAGGCAAGGCACCAAGGCAACCAGTAGGCAAGTTCTCCCAAGTAACAAAGGACCTAATAAAGAAACGACAATGAATGAAAGTGTCCAACTCAAGAGATAAGATAGGATTCGCGAAACTGTCAAAACTGATCAACAAGGCGAAAATAAGTGACATTCGAAACTATAACGTGAGAAAGACATAAGAAGGCGTAAAAAACGGACGCAACCTGAAATCAGTGAGAAAGAAACTGGGTATCGGACAAACCGGGATGTATGCACTAAAAGATGAGCAGGGTAATATTGCTACACGCGTGTGGTATTTGATTGTTTGAACGGGGCGCGTGGGCGCCATCACTCGAAAAAAAAGAGGAGGAAGAACGCTATTCCGCTCTCGAGCTGTCGGCTGAACTGGACAGCGCTGCGTTATCCTTTGTAAATATATTTTGCAAATAGTCTCCAGCTTTAATCCTTCGTCCGGGTAACATTTTGGTGGAGGGTGCCGTTCCCCGTCCTCGCCACGGAGCTCCGCAGTAGCCACACTATCCTGCTTTCTGCCATGGGTCCCGGTGACGACACCTCATCTCTTCATACTCCTGCGACCCTGGCAACAACATGCGTTACGGTTACCAATCCCCGCGATCCTGGCATATCCTCCGGCCAGGATAATGTCGACGTCGAAGACTGGCTCAACCTGTATGAGTGTGTTAGCCGAAACAACAGCTGGGGCCCTACCTATTATGCTAGTGAATGTCCTATTCTACTTGGGCGGGACTCCTCGTGTCTAGTTCCGGACACACGAGGACGAGATCTATAGCTTGGATGATTTCAAGGAGAAGCTCAGCGACCTCTTTGGAAATCCCACCGGCCGGCAGCTGGTTGCTAGAAAAGAGCTTGCTACCAGAGTTCAGTCTTCTAATGCATCGTATGTCTCGTACATACAAGACGTGGTCACTCTTTGCCGGAAAGTTGACGAGAAAATGGCCGAAGTTCACAAAATCAGCCACGTGCTCAAAGGCATCGCGGATGGCCCGTTCAACTTGTTGGTTTTCAACAATGTGTCCACCATCGACATCATTGTCATGGAGTACCGCCGCTTTGAGCTCGCAAAAAGCCGCCGCTTCATTCCACAGTTCTTCCGGCTCCCTGACACGGCTGCGACGTCGTCTTGCGTCGATCTTACCGCTTCGCCACCTTTAAATGAGCACGTCACACGTGTTGTTCGCCGCCAGCTCGCGGCCACAAGTCCTGCGCCGTTCCATCAACGCCCTGTTGACCCCACCTTTGACCAACCAGCCCCAGCGATCTCTCTCATTCAGGCAGTTGTGCGACAAGAATTGGCAAACGTAGGTTTTCCTGCTGCCTGCTCCGTCTCCCGACCTGACGCGCGACCGGTGCCAACTGCTACGCCTCACAGATACCGTAACCCTACCGAGTGGAGAACTCCGGACGACAAGCCCATTAGCTTCCGTTGCCTCCGCATTGGCCACGTCACTCGCCACTGCCGCACCTCCTGGACGTCGCCGTATTCAATCTCCTTTTCCCCGTCTCCTCGCCCATATGCGGACCCGCGCCGTTATTCGTCTCGCCGTATGCCTCCTACTTCTGACGTATCCGTCGATGTCAGTCGTCCTGCTCACTCGCCGTCACCTCAGTGCCATCGGTCCCTGTCACCCCATCCACGTCGCTATTCGTCGCCCACCAATTATGGACCATCCCGGACGGGAAACTAGTCCATGCAGCTCTTGGAGGTAGTGCTGCATCACGTTCGTTCTGTCCAAATCCTCCGTTGACGCTCCTCACCAACACGAACCTAATTGAAGTGGACGTAGATGGTGTACCGTCGACGGCATTAATTGATACTAGAGCCCAATTATCCATGATGAGCGCTAACCTATGTCGTCGCCTCAAAAAAGTTCATACGCATGCCATCACTTGAGCCGTACGCGTCGCCAATGGTCAATGGTCAAGGGTATGTCCGTCAGGGGTATGTGCACTGCTCGCATAGGAATTGCTGGCCGCCAAGTTCCAGTCCTGTTCACCGTGCTGACCAGTTGCCCATGTGACCTAATCTTCGGGCTCGACTCTCTGACGACGAATTCTGCTCTCATCGACTGTGCTACTGGTACGCTGTGCCTCGAGCTTCCTCTTCTTTCCGACGTTCACCCCGAGCAACCGAAACACCCTCTGCACTACAGCATTCGTTCGCTTACCTCCAAAAGCCTTAACCTTCGTCGAATTGGCCTCAACGGCAACCGTGCCTGATGGCGACTATGTCATCGCACTATGTCCTCCAGGCGCGAGACATCTCTGCGCCACACTCCGTCGTAACCCTTGTCGCTAATCGGATGTGCCTCCCCGTCATCAATTTTGGCTTGACGAAGCAAATGTTACCTGAAGGCACTGCGGTGGCCACGCTACGGTCAGTGATAGCCGACCACGTCACTGCTTTTGCAGCCGACGCGTCTCCAGATCTCCTTGATTACCCGCAGGATGCCTTGAACCTCGACGGCCCATTACGTCCCATGGTGGCTCCGGACTTCTAACCTGACGAAGTAGCCACCCTATATCGCCTTTTGCTTTCCTACCGCGACATATTTGACACTGACAATTGACGACTTGGTCAGACGTCACTTGTTAAGCATCGGATAAACACTGGTGATCCTGTTCCCATCCACCGCCACCCGTATCGCGTGTCCACCGCAGAGGGACAAGTTATTCAGCAGGAAGTAAACAAGATGCTCGCCAGAGGCATTGTTGAGCCCTCCTCGAGTCCTTGGGCGTGGCCGGTCGCGCTCGTCAAAAAGAAAGATGGCACGTGGCGTTTCTGCGTTGATTACCGCCACCTAAACCAAATTACTAAAAAGGACGTTTACCCTTTACCACGAATCGACGACGTCCTTGATTGTCTTCACGGTGTCAAATACGTTTCGTCCACCAACCGTCGATCTGGTTACTGGCAGATTTTAGTCGATGCATAAGACCAACAAAAGACCGCTTTCGTCACTCCAGATGCCCTCTACCAATTCAAGGTTATGCCATTCCGTTTATGCAATGCTCCCGCCACGTTCGAACGGATGATCGACTCTCTGCTTCAAGGTTTCAAATCGTCAACTTGCCTTTGTTACCTCGACGACCTCCTTGTGTTCTCTCCTACATTTTAGACGCACCTTGAGCGCGTCGCAGCTGTCCTTGACTTCTTCCGCAAGGCTGTGCTCCAATTAAACTCATCGAATTGCCATGCTAGGCCATCTAGTCGATGCTTCTGGAGTACAACCCGACCCGGAGAAGGTTCGAGCTCTAACTGCTTTTCCTGTACCTCAGCCAGTCAAAGACGTCGGGAGTTTTGTGTGGCTCTGTTCTTATTTCAGACGGTTCGTGAAAGATTTCGCAGCAATCGCTTGACCACTCACTGAACTTCTGAAGAAAGACGTGCCTTTTACGTGGGTTTCCCCTCAGACTGCCGTATTTTCACGCCTTATCCCAATTCTCACCAATCCACTGGTTTTGGCCCAGTTTGACCCATCCGCACCTACAGAGGTCCGAACCGATGCAAGTGCTTATGCGATCGGCGCCGTCTTATCGCAACGCCAACACGGACATGACTGCGTTATAGCCTACGCTAGCCGGCTCCTGACAACTGCAGAGCGCAACTATTCGATTGCCGAGCGCGAATGTCTTGCTCTCGTCTGGGCTGTTTCAATGTTCCGCCCATATTTATACGGCAAGCCCTTCTCAGTAATCAAAGACCATCATGCGCTCTGTTGGCTTTCCTCGCTCAAGGATCCTACTGGCCGGCTCGGTCGTTGGGCCCTCCGACTACAAGAATACCCCTACACAGTCACTTAAAAGTCGGGACGCCAACACCAGGACGCAAATTGCCTCTCTCGCTACCCAGTCGAAGACGCGACCTCTACGTCTGATACTGACACCGACGCCTGTGTTCTCCCTGTTTTTACACTTTAGCCACGCTCGAACATATGCTCTGGTGTTGCGAAAGAATTGACGACTCCGTGATCAAGGACGTATCCAGGTGGGAGGCTGCGCTTCGCAGCCCGGACATGGATGAACAATTCTGGGCTGTCCAGCAGGGTCGCGACATGGCCGTGAGGCTTGGCCTTCCGGTCCCGACGTGGGAGCGGCCCGCTTAGTGGTTAATTATCACTAATAAAGTTTTCATTCATTCATCCATCCACTACTCCATGTCGCCGACGAGCAGCGCCGTGACCCGTCCTTGCGTTTCATCATTGACGCCTGGAATCATCACTTGTCGACAGTACCCTTCGCTTACTCACACTTCAGGATGGCGTACTCTACCGCCACAACGTTCATCCCGACGGCCCTGCATTACTGCTTGTGATCTCCAAGCATCTTCGCTCGGCTGTTGTCCACGAACTTCATGACCTCTCCACTGCCGGTCACCTGGGTGTGTCATGTACTTACGACCGGATCCACCGACGCTTTTTTTTCGCCAGGGCTCGCTCCCTCTGTTCGAAGATGCGTAGCTGCGTGTGAGAAATGCCAACGACGCAAGACACCATCGACGCTCCCTGCTGAGTACCTTCAACCACTCGACATTCCCGCGGAACCATTCTTTCGGGTTGGTTTGTACTTACTTGGCCCTTTTCCTTTTTCTACCTCTGGGAACAAGTGGTTCGCTGTGGCCACGGATTGCGCCGCGCGCTCTGCCATCACACCAGTGCTTCCTACAAGCTGCGCCACAGATGTCGCCGATTTTCTTCTACGCGACGTTATTTTATTAGATGGAGCCCCGGGACCACTTCTCACAGACTGTGGCTGGACGTTCCTATCAAAAGTTATCGTGGACATCCTGCAGTTCTGTGCCACGAGGCACAAGCTATACACGTCATACCATCCGCAAACAAATGGCCTCACGGAGCGTCTCAATCGCACTCTCACAGACATGCTCATGAAATATGTCTCTTCAGACCACACTGACTGGGACCTTGCTCTACCATTTGTCACATTTGCTTATAATTCCTCGCGCCACGACACCGCCGGTTATTTCCCATTTTTCCTTCTGTTCGGCCCAGAAACAGCACTGCCCCTCGGCACAACCCTCCCTGTTCACGCAGGCACCGACCTGTGAATATGCACTAGACGCCATCGTTCGCAAGGAAAGTTGCCCGTGACCGCCTTCTAGAATCCCAAGAGAGTCGAAGACGTTTGTACAAGCGGCAACACCGAGACGTGCACTTTCCACCTGGTTCTTTGGTGCTTCTATGGTCTCCGTCGCGTCAGGTCGGCCTGTCAGAAAAACTGGTGTCTCGTTACACAGGCCCATACCGAGTGCTTCGTGCCGTGACTCCCGTCACCTACGAGATCACCCCTGACGCCCCATCTGCTTCCCAATCCAGTAATATCGTGCTCGTTACACGACTGAAGCAGTATCACCCTCACAGTGATGACATTTAGGCGCTCCGGGACATGGCTTCTGCCGCCGGTGTATTATGCTACACGCGTGTGGTATTTGATTGTTTGAACGAGGCGCGTGGGCGCCATCACTCGAGAAAAGAGGAGGAAGAAGAAACTGCGCTCCTGCTGTGAATCTAAGCTGTCAGCGCTTCAACGGGTGTTGTATATATAACCTGCAAATAGTTGCTCGTTTTTTATATAAAGATATATTAAAATAAAAAATATTTACGAAAAAATATCCAATAGACTAAGGGAAACACTGTACTTTAGTCAACCAAGGGAACAGGCTGGCTTTAGGTAATACTCTAAAATGGATGACATCCATGTCATTAATCAGGTTATCGTGTAATCCGCAGAGTATAATAAGCCTGTCTATATGGCTTTCATAGATTACGAAAAGGCATTTGGCTCAGTAGACATACCAACAGTCATAGCGGCATGATGTAATCAAGGAGTACAGAACGCTTACGTAAATACATTGGAAAATATCTACAGAGGTTCTTCAGCTACCTAAATTCTACACAAGAAAAGCAGGAAGATACATATAAAGAAAGGGGTCAGACAGGGAGACACAATCTCTCCAATGCCATTCACCACGTGCTTGGAAGAAGTATTCAAGTTATTAAACTGGCAAGGCTTAGGAGTAAAGATCGACGGCGAATATCTCAGCAACCTTTGGTTTGCCGATGACATTGTTCTATTTAGCAACAATGCCGACGAGTTACAATAAATGATTGAGGACCTTAACAGAGCGGCTGTAAGAGTGGGATTGAAGATTATTATGCAGAAGACAAAGATAATGATAAATAGCCGGGCAAAGGAACAAGAGTTCAGGATCGCCAGTCGGCCTCTATGAGTGAAAGAGTACGTCTACCTAGGTCAATTAATCACAGGGAACCCTGATCATGAGAAGGAGATTCTCAGAAGAATAAAAATGGGTTGGATCGCATACGGCAGACATTGCCAGCTCCTGACTGGAAGCTTACCATTATCATTGAAAAGGACGGTGTACAATCAGTGCCTTTTACCAGTGCTGACATATGGGGCAGAGACTTGGAGACTGACAAAGAAGCTTGAGAACAAGTTAAGGACGAATATTGGAACGAAAATTGCTAGGCATAACGTTAAGAGACAGAAAGAGAGCGGTTTGGACCAGAGAGCAAACGGGGATAGACGACATTCTAATCGACATCAGGAGAAAAAAATCTAGCTGGCCAGGGGCCCTATAACGTAAAACTATTCCAATATGTTTCTATTTCAATCTCCTGACGTCAAATTTGCGTAACCACCGACGCAAGCCCCGGGTGGTCACCCACAGGGTTGTCTGTACAGACCAATCAAACACTCTCCTCGTTCATAGGAGGTCACTTTCGTTTGCTTGAAAAACGAATAGCATTGCCTACACTGAGCGGCATGTCGTATCTAATTGGCTGACAAGAGGCGAGGAGAACGCTCAAGTGGAGAGGGATCCGCCCGGGCAGAGCCAGTGCACTGAAAATCGATGACCGGATGAAGAGGATGGTGCCAGCGTCTGCAATAGGTCGGCTTCCCCTTACTTAGTTTGTGGTGGCTGGCCGAAAATCGCGGCGGCATGCAACGGAAGCTTAAGAATGACGCTAAAACTGACCCTCAGCAAAGAGTTGGCAGAATGAGGTGGTAAACGTGCCGAAAGTGCTCGAAAACGTTACACGGCCACGCAAGAAGTATTATTATACGCAAATACACCCATGCTCTTCGGCTGGTGCGAGTAGGCAGCGTCTCAGCGATCGGCGGCAGCCATCTTTTATTCCTTTCGGAACGGGGCAGCCTGCGGCTATTCCGAAGAAAATTCAGTTTTGTTCGGCATATTAATGCATCTTTATCGCGTACCCGTCAGTTTGACGTGGTGAGTTTGTGCGGTTTTGTGACGTCGCGTGACAGGCAGGTGAAGTGGGTGCAGCCCGAAAACTTTTTACCAATAGCCGAGCGCTAATGGCGAAAAGGGTTCGAATCAGAAATAACTTTTTTTCTTTTTTCTTTCAAATCATGCATAATCACGTGTACACATCATATCAGATGGGGAGCTATCGCGGGTTTAGTGACGTCGCGTGACAGACAGGTGAAGTGGGGGTGGTCGAAAAAAGTTTTTGACCAATCGTGGAGCGCTGATAGCAGAATTAAAATAGAAAAGTTTGGAATAGTTTTACGTTATAGCGCCCCAGGTCATGTAATGCTCAGGTTAGGTAACCGTTGGACCATTAGGGTTACAGAATGGGTACCAAGAGAAGATATACGCAATCGAAGACGACAGAAGACTAAGTGGAGCGATGAAATTAAGAAATTCACGGGCGCTAGTTGGAATCGGCTGGCGCAAAACAGGGTTAATTGGAGATCGCAGGGAGAGGCCTTTGTGCTGCAGTGAACATAAAACAGGCTGATGATATATATAGCTATATATATAAGTGTGCTTACTCCAATACCATTAGAGATGCCAGACACGATTATCTTTAACACACACACACACACACACACACACACACACACACACACACACACACACACACACACACACTCACACACACACACACACACACACACACACACACGCACGCACACACACACACGCACGCACACGCACACACACACACACACACACACACACGTGCGTAGCACCACCCGCTCGCTTAGTGGCTTTGGTGTTGCGCTGCTAACAACGAGGTCGCATGATCTAACCCCGAATTTCGATGGGGTGAAGTGCAGACACCCGTGTACTTAGATTTAGGTGCACGTTAAAGAAATCCAAGGGATCAAAATTAATCCGGAGTCCCCCACTACGGCGTGCCTCATAATCAGATCGTGGTTTTGGTACGCAAAAGCCCATAATTTAATTTTTTAACGTGTGTAATACCAGATAGGAGCTCCAGTAAACTGAACCATGTAAGCACTGCATGTTCGTTGGCCTCCAGCGTACTCGTGAAATAAAATCGTGACATAAAAGCAGTACATAAAATGTATCCTCCTATAGGTATCTCTAAGGCACACGGACCTCTTATCTTAAGGGCGCATGATATTCAACAACTTCTTTGATTGACTGAAAGTTGGGCGAGTTGGCAGGGATTCATGGTACGGAAACGCCGACGTGCGAACAAAGCGACAACAGGGAATGCGTTTGCGTGGCCGTTTTCGTTTTAGCAATTGCGTGCGTGTTTGCACTAACGTATGTATCCATACCATGAACTTTCTTGAAATTTCTTATATTTGGCCTACACTCATTCTCGAGCCGCTGCGTGTGTGCCACGGCGTATGTGCCTATTCTTGGTGTATCCCACAGAATAGGCATGTGCCACAGTGACACAGGGTGTATAGGAGCCTTTTAAGCACTTACATATATCTGCACTGTGACACAGACGGTATACATTGCGCACGTGTCGTTATCCCTGCCCCCATACACTTCTCCTCATCAGCTCTTCTTCCGACAAGCATTTAAAAAAATCTCCTTGGTCGCCGTGTTACTTATGCGTGGACGTCTCATATTGCGCATCCACTTGAACTGGGGTTTACATTTCGGCTTAACTTGCGAACGCTGTGGTGCGTAAACATAAACATTGCCTGACCTTAAAGTTGACATGACTATAAAGTGGCTTAAATATTGAACGAGATTATGCGTTGCATAGGACGAAAAATAGAGACAATTGTACGCATCGCGTTTAGCTGTATACCCGTAGATTAAGCGGCTGACGATAGCTGCGCATCACATGGATTCCAACACGCGCATTCGACCTGCATAATTTTTTGTACCCTCATTCTTCTTCCTTCTGCCGCCTCTGCAGCGCCTTTCAATCCTCACCCCCCCCCCCCCCCCCCCCTTTCCCACGCAGAGTATTATAACATGTAGCCGCTTACACGCACAGTAGCGTGTCTGCTTTCTTTGTGATTAGCTTTCTCACACACAAATACACTATCCCTCAGGCAAGGTGTTTGATGGAAGCTTGTGTAGGGCGAACGCTATGACCCAGAAATCTGCTCCTAACTTATTCAGATCAAGCGCACATGTTAAAATCCATGTGAAGGGAACTTTTTGTGAAAGGAACTTTTTGTGAAAGTTGTAGCGCTTCTAAATGCACTACAACTAAATGCGATGCGCAGAATCGTGCTTATTTTTATCCTATGCAACGTGGAACCTCATGCCTTATCCGCTTATGCACCAGTTAGGCCATAACATTAATCTCGTGCAATGTTAGTGTTTATGCACAACACCGTTCAAACGGGGAGAGAGTGGGGGTGGTAGGCAAACAAAACTTCGCTTTCTTTTCCTACTGCTTACAGCAAAGCTAAATTCTACCTCTCCGTATATATGAGGTCGGCTCGAATGGTGAAGCAGCCCCCGAAAAGGCTACTGAACCGGAAATGCTTCGCGACTAGTACACCTGTACGCAATAAGTCAAAAGCTCATATGGCGAGAAAATACAGGAATGACCAATGTAATTCCTTCTCTTTAGAGAAGAGATTATAAGGGGGCTTACATCTTACCAGTCTATATTTACCTCAATAATGACACACAAAAAATTTGAATGCTATGTCATAGGCATAGCCATAGGTACAAAGTGGCGGAAGGTATAGGAATATGTGAACTTATTATAATTAGCCCAATAGTGAACACAAAGTGGTAATTTGCCTATTGGAAACGGTAATAATGTTTAAAGATACTCAAAAAAAGTATGGTAAGCTGAACCCCCGCATAAAGAATATTGGTTGAAGAGATTTCCGGCGCAGTCTCGTTTTTCTTATTCCTGCGCCTGTGTCCCATAGAACTTTATTGCTTCAAAATTACGCTACAACAAAGTCCGTTTGGCAACAAATTTTCATTTAAGCAAAGTTTTCATGGAGCAAAGCTAGCACTGCCACCCCGCTACTCTCTTAAGTCCTGATCATATGATGTTAGGCAAAAAATGCGCTAATCGCACGCGATGCAGGAATTGATGTAATAGCGAGCATTGTAGGAGATATTCTATATTTCCAGCATCGTTGGGGGTACCGCAAAGCCTTAGCAGGTGGACGAAGGTACTTGTTTGAGGCGAGCAGCTAATATTTGTGCCTGTGACGACAGCAGCAACATGATCGCGACGGTAACGGCGGTCGTGTGACGGCTACAGCGGGATTTCTACTTCGGCCGTTCGACGCGAGTTTACGACGCGCAGATTGCTGTTGTTCTACCTAGATAGTGGATGGGCGTAAGCGAGATAAACACGGATTGTGACGTCATTTGTGGCTAATTGCTATGAAGTCGTACGCGCCTGTCTATGTCATGTGGCCTACGTTAAAATAACAGTGACATTTATACTCCGGGAAGAAACGTCAAAGACTGTTCAACCTGCATCAATCATGGAGTCGGTACAGGGTCGCACAGTTTTCTCGTATCGTTAGCTGCTACGAGTAAAACACTGGGTAACGGGGATGTCTCCCGGAGGCTGGTGCAGTCGGACACAGCGTCACCAAGTGCCAGCTGCCAGGAGGGAAAAAAGCGAGAAAGTGGCACGTGACGGACGCGCCAAACGTCTTAAAGAACTAGTTGGCTTTGGAACTAACGGGAAGTGCGGCTGCGATCATGGCCTAATGGCTGAAGCATCGAGCTGCTGCGATGTATCATGTATATATTTTTTAAGAGGCCCTAAACCGAAGCGAGATGGGAAACTACAGATACTGCAAAGTGCCTGGAATGAAACAAAGATGCTTCGCATTGAAATGTGGATGACCGACTTAAAACGCAAGCGTCCACTATCTCTGAACGCTTCCGGAATTAGCATTGACAACACCCATGCGACAGCCTACCGTAATAACAGCCTTCATCGCCATTTTCATCACAAGATGGAGACAGAAGAAGCATTTGCGCATGGCGGAAGGAAAGAGCGTGGAGGGTGCGTTACGCCATAAAATTGAAGCCAGAAAGAGTCGGCCCAACACGGGACCCTGTTACGGTTTTAGTACCTTCCATGGCCACGATAGCCGCGCTCTCCGCACGGTCTTACGTAAAAGACAACAGGTGCGACAGCAAGGTACAGCCGCCACACTCGCCGGCTGCAACGAAGACGACAAATGTATGCATTGCCAAAAAGCGGCCGGAGTTGCACGAGTATATCGGCAGAAAATGTCCACAGAGCAGTCGGCAAATCCCCTTAACAAGAGCGCGTTCGTTAAAACCTACCGCCAACCGAGCGCACTGGACCGTGAGTCCGTCGAATCACATGTACCGAGTGTTTGAGGAAGGAAAGCGCAGGGGAAGGCTTCATGGAGAGTTGGCTCGCTAAGGCTTGCCGCGTGACGTAATGTGCCACCCCCCCCCCCGTTTTAATTCCTCCCTTCGTGTCAATCTACTTGCGTTGTAGGTGGCAACGATGCTCTAGGAAAGCTCACTCAAAATATGCGTTGTTTCACATGTTCAGATAGCGCCAAACGAATCCCATCGCGCGTTTCTGACGTATATTGAGACAATTCTGCTTAATAATGTCGTCGTATTGAGTCAAGCTGAGTTCCTCAGCATACAGTTGCTCTATGGGCAGCCAGGTGATCATTTAGGTCGACTCTCGCGTCGCTTTTCGAATAAATGAATGACGACGAAATGATCCGGAGTGTTTATGATGATTTCACTTGACTAGACAATGAAATCGCTGCCACAGAGTATTAGCTCATTTCCACGGAATCTGGTATAATGGATATAATCCGGAGTTTCGGCGTAGTGCGTGCCGACGACGTCGCGATGGCTCACCTCGAAGAATACAAAAAACCATGTCACATCGATACTTTCCTACAAGCGAGCCAGAATACGTACTTTGGGAATCAAAATTTATTTTCTGTGTCAGTAAACAACACTATGCATTCTCTTTTTTTTTATTTAGCGTGTACAAAGTTTTTTTACAAGGTCCATCAATTTTTGTTGTGGCGGGTTTCATCTGTACGAATTTGCTGGGCATCGATTAATTTTGCATCCATTGATGCAAGAAACCAACGCAGCGCGCAGAAAGGACCCCATTTGTACTTCCAGCCCACTTGCTGCCCTCTTGATGAAAGGCGCGAGACCGCGTTTATCAGCCGCCAAAAACGTTCGGGTGCAATTGGAGCAATCACTTATACGTGGATGCAGTGGAACGAATGCTTGCGAATCGTTGAAACAACGCAGTGATTCAGCATCGAGCGAGCATGCAGGCGTCGGAAGTGCGATTATACTGCGGGATAAAGACGCATGGCATGCCATTAACAAAAGCCTCGGGCCAAATTCCCGAAGGTTTTTGTTCACGTCTTTTTACCATCGGACGGCCACTTTCGCTCATAATATGCCCAGAACCAGGATTGACTGGAATTCCTACTTACGAAAGATTGTAGTGTACGAGGTTTTTGTGAATGCAGGCCATCATGCATAATGGCTCTTCAAAGCGTAAAATCTGGGCTTTGTACCAGTTTTAATTTGATTTACACACTTTAATGGAACCAGGGCTGCGAGGATTTTGACTTGATTCTATGCTACTCTTATCACACGCCGTTTATGGCTGGCTGATCCTAGTGATTACGCAGGCGGAGCGTCGCTCTGACCACTGACGCAGTCAAGAGCCTGACGGAAGCCCGCCTGGTAGCGATGATGCATACTTAAAGGAAGAAGTCTGGAAACCGTCCAATATGGTTTCAAATATACATTTACGTTTCGTGAACAAGGCTCCCATGGGGGTGCCGAAACGTAAATATATATTTTAAACCATTTTGGTCGGTGTCCGGACCTCTGGCCACTGACGAAGCCCGAAAAGCGCGAAAAGGAATGACACCGCAAAAGGCCTCGCTGCAACATCGTAGCCTTGTTACGGCTGGTGTGTAGCACCCTGTGCAAAAAGGATGCTCGGCCACCATGCCTCATCGAAACGAAGGGTGAATTCCCAATTTGTCATGATTGTCTCGAGTAGATATGGCCAGTCTGGCAGAGACCCACAGTGCTTACAGGCCCCTTCGTGTGTGTGCTACTTTAGAGGGATCTTTTCCTCGAACTGTCAAGCTCTACAGGAGAACTTACAGGAGAAAGAACTCTACAGGAGAACTCTATAGGAGGAAGGATCAAGCCACTACGAGGTCTTACAAGGTCAGCTGAGACAATTGATCAGCCACCTATCCTCAACCAGACGCCCTTTCCGTGAACCAGCTACGCGCGAAAGAGAAGTGATCAGCTGTCTACTATTCCCAGGACCCGCGGACTGGTGCCAGCGGAGGTACGCTCGTGAAGACGTCAACTGGGACAATGGATCAGCCGCCTCTCCACAAGTAGACGCCCTTTCCGCGAACCGACGACGCGCGAAAGAAAAGAGATCCGCCGCCTATCCCCGATCAGGACTCCGTGGGTTGCCCCTGCGGAGGCGGGCTCGCGAAAGGTCGCCGGATGAGTGGGTGCCGTCGCCAAGCACCGTGGAACTCAGTGCACATCACGTTACGTTGACGCGAGCAAGATCCCGCCTACGACTTTAGTGGGCCTATTTAAAGGGCTCCGCAATGTACTTTTTCACTTCATTCTCTTCCTTTAGATCTTTCACCAACCATTGAATAAATCATGCAAGTTTCGCAGTAGAAGTCGTCTCGTCCTTGCGTGGTTGCCACGGTATACCGGACGCCTGCAGCCTGCCGACAACGCCACGCTACCCAATAGTAACGCCGGTCGAGGTGCGAGAAACAGGCGTCGCAACAACTCGGCAGCGGTGGGATATGCTACCCTGGAGAACGCAACAGTCTGCAGTGCTGGTATGACATAGCGACTTCTTACACTCGATTCTGTTCCTCACTTATCAGACAGCAGCTCCCATCACTGGCCGATCCTATAAACCCGTGTTCACACAGCCTCTCGTTCGTAAGTGCTCTTTCCCATTGGTCTTGCCCACTCCCTTTATAATATTTCCAGCATCAGAATTAACTCTGGAATACGATGTTCTCTACTGAACGTCTGCCCTGTGGCTTTTTTGCTAACCGCTTTTCTTTATGCCTTTTATCGTCCTCTGTACTCTGCGTAACGTTGAAGCGCCTTTTCGCTGAGTAGTACGACAAATATCTGTCAAAAGCTACGTAACAGACGTAACCCAAATAGGTGCTTTCCTCGTTCAGTCTCGATCCTTGACGTCCGCGTCCCTGTTCTTCAGTTCATACGATAGCGCAACAAATATGGAACCTCGCTAACTAGCCCAATGTTAATCAATGATAGTCTACTACAGCACCGTCAAATTCACACCGTGTGCCCTGAAAATGGTTCTCAAGCAAGTCGCTTCTACTTTGCCCTAATTTGATTATGTGATTCAATAGTAGTGCACTTAAGTAGTTCTCGAAGGCTTCAGATCAGAAAGGCGATGTGCGATTGAAGCTGGTGGTTATATATATTAAAGAAAGGGGAGAGAGAGATCGTCTAGCAATGTTACGCCTTATTATGATGCAATAAGGTGTCCTTCTTGGCGAATTGAATGGATAGCGTCATCAGAAATTCACAATTATATGGTCTAAACAAATGATATCCTTTAATTGGTCTCCTAGAACTGACATAGGACAGACACGCAAAAGAATCGATGTGTTGAATAGCATTCATATCGTAACTCAGTAACATCATCCTAATTTTTAGATTAGAGTCCACTTTGCCTCCCCAGACTTCCACATGAAAAGTATATCTGACAACTTCCAAGTGCTGAGAGGTGTCGTAAAAAAATTGTTTGCCCACGTTGTGCTCGCAAACTCCTTTCACTAGAACGCATTAAGCAGGCAACTAACAAAACACCCTGCATACGTAAGCTAAGCGCCTCTTCCGTGATATGTCGTTAAAAAAAAAAAAGATTCACCATCCCGCCGCCCTGCACAAGTGGATGTCCAGCAAAGCTGTTGAAAACCTCCCGTGCAACTGCTGGTGGGGGGTACGCAATGCTTTATTGCTTTAGAGTAATGGTAGTAATTTTAATTTAGAGCAATGGGAGTAATGATAATTTTGACAACACATCGCCGCTGGTCGTATTGCCATTTCTTTTATCCTTTGGCGCTCCTTGTTTTGACGCTGCTCCTCGGGAGTCCTATACTATGCGCTGAGTACCCATAGCGGCACTGCAACAACAATGACATCAGTTACCAGGCTGGTTCTCTTATATACGAAACGCCAGTGACGTCATTCCCCGCGTCGGAAGCTGCTGTCGCTGCGGCAGTTCGCGCAACAGGAATATTTATCGGGAAACGTTTGCGCGGAGCGCTACGTTCTTTGCATTGTTATCAGGAGCGCCTTATCATCAATTATGAGTTTCGGATGCTTGTTTTGTGCTTGTTCTTTATTGAAACTAAATGCTGCTCTGTATGTTGTGTGCGTGATTGCAAAGGAAGTATGCACTTTTCGCTTCTATTTACTTCGCCGTGGGTCCACCCGGTATTGCACTACCTCCGGGATCGGCCCGCATTTTTGCCCACGGACGACGACACAAAACACGTTGACCAACGACAGGCTCACAGCTTCGCTGTAAAATACATGAAGACAAATAACGTAGAAAAATTAAAGTTGCAACGTTATCTCATGAGGAAGTTTTGCTTCGTGCAATAACATCTGTTCTGGCAGTAGCACCACCAACTTCACGTCACGAGCATCGCTTGCCGTATACGCCTTATAAGGCCTGACAACGACAAGCATCGTCGATGTACCGTTTCGAGCGCGCACGTTCGTACGCACCTCACGATCTTTTCGTTCTTACCTTTGCCGGCCGCCGTACATGCCATGCGCGCAAGAATAAAATGGAATGCGCAGCACGTAAGCGAATTCCTGGTGCTCCTGGCATTACCACTATTCAGTAAAACACTAAAACTGTCCTAGTGGCACCTGGCATAGCCATGATTTGTGTACAAAACCGTAATACTTAAGCGCACAACAAAAACGGCCGGAGTTGCCTCACGTTCACTGTTCAGCGGTGTCGCAAGCAGTCTGTGAGCTCAGCGAATACTGCGGCAAGTATCCGCTTCCCCGAATACTACGCATTATTAATCTGCACTGACATGCAATGACGGCGAAAGACATCCGGAAAAGGTAGGGGGGGGGGGAGGAGGAAAAAAAAGAGAGAAAGCAGAAATGTTAGCCAGAAATGCACCTGGTTGGCTACCCTACTCTGGGGGACTGGAAAGAGGGAAACATATTCCGAAAAAGGTAAGAAGTAAACGTGAGCTACCATGCGTTACGCAAAACACTTCTCACATGATTTATTCTTTCATTTCGTATATAGCGCTCGGTATTCGCTGCTTCATGTACCACTCTCCCTTTTCCATTGTTGCCTGTGAGTAACGACATTTTAAAGAGTCAGCACTGAAGGAGCGCAAAGAAAGCGTGCTCTAACTTCGCTGCTTTTTGGTGTTATTTACTTGCCGATGTGTATTCAAAAGGAATACCCAATAGAATACCTCTGGCATCTTCTTAAATGGGATGCTCCCATCAGGAACAGAGACAGGGAACATCTTGGCAACGTCTTTTCCACGTGCACCGCGTCGATAGGGCCTGCTTGACGAGGCAGGGTCAACGCCGTTTTAAGTAGCCGAGGAAGCACAGCCGCACGAATCCATTCAATATTTTATGCACTTTTCGCTTCAATTTGTTCATTGCTTCAAGCCTGCTTCACATCCGCCGCGGGTCAGCCTGACATTGGAGAACGTCCGAGATCGGCCCAAATTTTTGCCCACGGACGACGACACTAGAAATGCCGACCAACGAGAGGCTATCAGCGCCGCTGAAGAAAAAAAATAATATACATATAGATAGAAGAAAAAGGACATATGGGCCGGAATCCCGAAGGTTTTCGTTCGGAAGTGCTCTTTGGCTGGTCGCCTTGGCATACAGTTAGCATTAGCTGGCCACCTTTGCTTATTATATGTCTGGTATAATGATTGGCAGACATTTTTCTCTTACGATGGAATTCAAGCGTAAGAGGTTGTTGCAAATACCGGCCCACATATTTAAATATTCCCAACATATTCCCTAGAGGAGCAACTAACAGTTGCCACGTTGACTCAGTACAACTCTTCCTGGTCACACGAGACAATGCACAGCGCTTAATGGCAAGTTTGAAGGGACGGAAAATATAGAAGCCCATACACGTAATTTTATCATCTTAGATATGCGTTAGTCCATCAAGTTTCAACGTATACACAAGAACAGCCCAACGGTAATGATGCTCCAGCTGAACCAGCTGTGGGGAATTTGTCCCTCAAAGAGAGTGAACTAGAAGTGTTAAGAACGGTGCATTCGTATTATCGCGAGTCTGATCACGCCGTTTTTCAAAGCGTTGCTCTTTAGGAGGACAGCAGTATATTTCGTACTGTACGAGCTCTGCACTGTGAATGTGAATTGGGGCTGCGCTCTCTCGACGACTTAAAACGGCGTTGACCCTGCCTCGTCAAGCAGGCCCCATCGACGTGGTGCACGAGGAAAAGACGTTGCCAAGATGTTCCCTGTCTCTGTTCCTGATGGGAGCATTCCATTTGAGAAGATGCCAGAGTTATTCCTTTATAATGCACATCGGCAAGCAAATAACAGCAAAAGGCAGCGAAGTTAGAGCACGCTTTCTCTGCGCTCCTTCAGTGATGACTTATTAAAGGGTCGTTACTCACAGGCAACAACACAAAAGGGAGATTGGTACAGAACGCGCGGAAGACCCACGGTTTGCTTGTAATTGCTAGGTGGGTGATAACAGGCCTTGTGCTCGGCACAAGCGAAACGGATTCCTAGCCACGCATTATCTACGTACGACCGAACTACAAGTGCCATCTTTCTGACTGTCAATATTGGTGAACGTTTGTCTCCTTCCTTTCTTCCATCCAGCACGTGCATACGGAAACAAACACGTCTCCACGTGTTAACGTGTCCAAACAAAAGGAATTGACACTGCAACTCAGCTTAGAAAATCAAAAACGCAAACGGGGCACCCTGTTTTCACCGCTTTTTAGCAGCAAGATCCACGTTCAGCACCTAGATTCGGCACGCAGCAGCTGTTAGTTTTCTTGTTTCCTTTCGTTGCCCGCAAAACAATATCTTTCTTCTTTTTTTTGTTTGTTTCTTTCTTTCTTTTCCCTTGGCAGCTATATTTTTTCGCTGCACCCAGAAATGGCACTCGATAAAAACACCTCCGGCGGAAACAACGACGCCATCAAACAGTCATAAACTCAGGCGGAAACATTTGCCCACCCCCACCTCCCCTTACTCCTGCTTTACTGCTTTCTCGACCACGCTGCACACAGAAACTTACCGACGTTCTAGTCTGTATCTGTCGCTCACCGTCGTTTCGGTTAGTCCACCAAAATAGGCAAAGGAAGCGACCGTGCCCCCTTGTTGCGCGCGAATGCAAATATCGCCCTGTCTTGTTTTTTTTTTTTAAATATTGCTTTCCTTTTTAGAGAGAGAAACACGCCTCAGCTTCGTCACCACCTCTTAATTAGCTAAGCTCTGCTCAAAGTGGCGTCCATGAGATTGCTTCTTGAGTTCATTTTTCCTTCATTTCATTTATTCTTCTCTCCTGCGAATATGGTAAACAGGAGGCCGACCGTGTATGACCACCCAGCCTAATATACGCTCGCGGATGAGGGAGAGATAGTGAAGAAAAAATAACAACAGTAGACCAAAAAGAAAACAAAGAGCGAGGGGGATGAGGGGAGCAGAGGGGTTGTGCAGAGCGAACCATAAAATGAGGGCGCGCAATCCAGCGCACCCCTCCCTTCCCTCTCCTCGGCCAGATTAATTTCCTACTCTTTCACCGTGCCGGTCTTCGCTACTTGTACTTCCTCGTTAGCTTTTTTTTACTTTCCTTTTTAACCACTCGCTTGTTCTATCGCTTTCACGTTGTTCGGAGAGAGGGAACTTCTGGGAATACGTTCTTTGCTCGCGCCACACGCTTTCGTCATAAATATTCTCTCGTTCTCGTCCTCCCCGCTGATTGAAGGGAAGGGAGCAAAATGTCGTGTTTCGCTCTTTCTTTTTCGCATGCCGACGGTCTCTATTTAGGATACATCTTTTACGCCGCCTGGCCGCAAGAATGAAGTCCTGAATACGGCCGTCATGGATCGTTCCGCTCTATGCGTTTGCTCCATCGACGTCTCTTTCTTCCTTATCCTTTCAAACACTTACCTTTCTTTCACCCGAATTCCTGAGCATTATCTAGGGGTTTTAAGCTGCTCGGGCGCTTTACCTTGCTCCTTCCCGCTCAAGAGTTTTTCCTTGCATTTCCCGGGATAAGTAGTCTTTATAGTCACCTGAGTTCCTCGAGTCCCCCTGTTTTTCATAGCTTTTTTTTTCCTGTCTTGTTTTTCTTTTTTCAGAAGCTTCCGCTAGCTTTCGAACGCCATTTGTGGCTTCATTTGGAGTTGACGGCTGTTTCAAAGAAACCCTATGGGATCACCGGCATCTGTAACCCCCTCCCCAATTTGAATGCGAATGTGTGCGTGCGCGTGTTTGCGTCTGTCTGCGTGCATGTGACTGTGGATTTCTATGCTTGTGTGCATGTGCGCCACGTTTGTGTGTGTGTATGCAGGCTGCAAGCTAGAGTTCAGAGGGGTCGCGGATATACTGACTGGAGCGAATTACGAACGCAACCACCCACTAGCTGGGTGGAGGCCCTTGGGGTAATAAAAAAAAACTTAAATCCACTTTGGCTGAACTTATCAAGATATCGATTGCCCATTTCGGCGAAAATGAACGTTCCGCCTGAGCCGCAGGGCTTTCTCAGCGGTTTTGTTATAAACGGCAGAAGTTATGTTCAGTCAGGAGTGCGGCAGTTTCATGTTTTTGTGCGACTTTATACTCACGTCGGTAGTTTTATCAAGTGACCTTCGCTTCCTGTTTCCTGGTGAAAGGTCTCGCAGCGCAAGTGACCTGCCGTGCAGCTTGGATGCCATTGTCCCGAAATGACTGCCACAATCATATTTGACGCCGTTTGTTCAATTGATCTGATAAATAAATAAATAAATAAATAAATACGGTAGGCGACCCTCATCTTTGATTTACGTCACAAGAATTTCAGTTTGGCCTAGTTGCTCTTTACTGCATATCATATTGACTTACGTGTCTCTTAGTGGCACTCGCACCTCGGCGTTGGTGTCCTTTAGGTCAAATTAAGGCGAACGCAACGCACGAACCGAACTCGGCGGCAGCTGTTTTGCGGTTTGTTTGCCGGTTAAATATCACGCCACCTTCTTCTGTGTGACTCCATTAGTGACATCATTATTTTCGCTTTCTGCTTCCAGGTTTCCAGGAATTCCGGAAGTCGTGCTCACGTGGCGGGTCTCGATTCTATGATTCTAAGTCTACGATTCTGGGCTTTTGTTCGCAGTAATCAGTGAGTCCTTATTAATTCTAATTATTCGAGACACTTCAGTAACTCAACTTGTAACTAAACTTACGCTGTGATATTATATCTATAAAGGAACCCTTGAATTTTGTACTCTACTATTTTTTTCTTATTTATTTTCAATTTCGCATCGGTAGTGTCAGTTATTTCTATTTAATTCCAATTATTCCAGATAATTCAGTAATCTAAATTGTAACTAAACTTATGCCCTGATATTATATCTATTATGAAAGCCACGAATTTTGTACTATATTATTTTTTCTATTTGTTTCTGATCTATCTTGGATTACCTCCCCGGTCGTCTCAGCAGGTGAAACGGAGATGCTGCGCAAGAAACAAGAGTGTCACTCAATTCTCGTGCCACTACAAAGCATTTAGGAAAAATGATGGCAGTTATGAAGTCATTGGGTAATAAAGGAGCAGAAGGAAGCATAAATGAATATTTTAGCAAGTATCTGTACAGGCTCCATACCTACCCTAATTCTCCACAAGAAAAGTGGCAAAATTCCTCTCAGGAAAGGGGTCACGCAATGAGACACAATATATCGAATTCTGCTTTCTGCATGGTCAGAAGCACTATTCAGGATATTATCAGCTATTAGACGGGGAAGCATTAGGAATGAGGATCAGCAGCGAATATCTCAACAACCTGCTGTTTGCACATGACATTGTCTCATTCAGCAACGCTAGCGATGACTTGAAACAAGTGATTCAGAAGCTTAGCCGAAAAACTGTAAGACTGGGGTTGAAGATTAATATGCAAAAGGCAAAGGTAATGTTCAATAGCCTGGTAAGAGAACAAGAATTCATGAACAGTAGTCAGCCTCTAGGATATG
The DNA here is from genome assembly GCF_038994185.2 of Dermacentor albipictus. Classification (NCBI taxonomy): domain Eukaryota; kingdom Metazoa; phylum Arthropoda; class Arachnida; order Ixodida; family Ixodidae; genus Dermacentor; species Dermacentor albipictus. The sequence goes on along the minus strand of NW_027225571.1, from coordinate 2,196,939 downwards.
CGGAGGAGGTGGTTTATCTAGGTCAATTACTCACAGGGTAATCTGACCATGAGAACTAAACTTACAGAAGGATAAAAGTGGGCTGTAGAGCATACGGCAGGCATTAGAGATTTTAGCTTTTCCGGTATTCGGGTAAACGCAGGCGGACTGGGCGTTGGGGCGGAAAGGCGGAGGCTTTAGCTGCGAGCATGGCCCACACCATGTTGTTGACTAGAATGCCGTTATTGCATTGCGAGTGTTAGCGATGCTAAAGTGGCACGGAACCAAACGAGACGTTAGTGCGATTTATCCTTTTTATGGAACCTCGTTACCGTATTTACCCACGGGGGGACGTACATTGCGAGCATGTCGCCTAGTCTATGGCTAAAACGTGCTGTGAGGCCATTGGTCTGCGGTTGGTAAGCAGTAGTTCTGTGCTACACAATGTGGCAGGCTTTGAGGATGGCTCTGACCACTTGCGCTGAGCAACTCCTGCGGCGGACCCTGACACAGTATGAATCGGCGAAGCAGGAAGGAGGCAACATCGCGCGCTGTAGCCTCTGGGAGAGCGGCAGTTTCGGCATGTCGCGTGATGTGGTCAGCAGCCACGATGGCCCAGCTGTTACCAGCAGATGTCAGGGGAAGTGGCCCATACAAATCGATGCCGACGCGCCAGAACGGCCGGGTAGGGCAAGGTAACGGTTGAAGACCGGCTCGAGAGAGGCGCGGTGAATATTCCCGGCGCTGACAATCGGGGCACGAGCGAACGACTTCTGAACGTAGCTGTACATCCCGCACCAGTAGTGCCACCATCGAATGCGCTGGTAAGTTTTGCACACTCCCGAGTGTGCACACAGGGTGTCAGAGTGCAATGACGCGCATATTTCAGAACTCAGACTGCGGGGTACTACTTGCAACCACTGGCGGCCACCGGCGATGTAATTGCGCCGGTGGAGTAGGTCGTCGCGAATGGCAAAATGGTGGGCCTGACGACGTAACGCGCGAGTGGCCGATGGATCAGAAAGCAAGTCTATCAGCGAGGCGATCCTGTGGTCCTTGCACTGTTCGGAAGCGATGGTGGGAATGTCGATTGATGAAGCGGCAAGCTGGGGTACGGAGCAGCGGGCATTGTAGTCGGGCGAGGGAGAGAGCGAGAGGGCGTCGGTGTCAAAGTGCCGGCGGCCACTATATGGTAGAGCACGCGAATATCGTACTCCTGCAGGCCAAGTGCGCAATGGGCAAGGCGGCCTGAGAGGTCCTTCAGTGACGACAACCAACAAAGTGCGTGGTGGTCCTTGACGACGTCAAACGGGCGGTCATACAAATGGGCCGGAACTTTTTAAGAGCGCGGACGATCGGGGAACGTTCTTTCCGTCACGCTGTAGTTATTTTCGGCTTTCGTAAGCGTGCGACTTGCATAAGCTGCAACGTATTAAAAAAAACTGTGTTCGCGCTGCGCAAGGACTGCGCATAGGCAAATCGTCGGGTGTGAGAAAAGCTGTCTTCGGGCCTATCGGCATCTGCCATGGGTACTTGCCAATACCCTGAGTGCAAATATAGAGATAAAAAAATTATGCACATTTGAGACTGTCAATCGCATCGTCTGTGCGCGGCAGATGGTAGACGTCCTTGCGAGTGATCTTCTTCAGGCGGCGGTAGTCCACACAAAACCGCACAGAACCATCTTTTTTCGTAACTAGGACGACAGCGGATGTCCATGGACTGTTGGAAGGTCGTGTCACCTCGTGGCTAAGCATATCGTCGAGTTGTTCGTTGACTACACGACGTTCTGCAGGAGATACACGATACTGATGTTGCCGCCATGGCGGTTGCGGGCCAGTATCAATGCGATGTGTAACATTTGGCGGCCGGCTCAGGAAAGATTGCCCCACATCGAAAGAAGAACGAAATTATTCTAGAAAGCGCAAAAGCTGCAGAGACCACTGGACCGGTGTAAGAGCATCGGCAATATAAGAACCGAACACATCATTGAGTGGCAGGTCAGACGTAGAAACAGAGCTGAGCGCACTAAAACTAGCACAGTAACTGTCATTGCACACGACCATAATTTGCACAACTGGCCTGGAGTGCGGCGTGACCCCGGTGACCAGAACCGGTAACGCACTCCCTCACCAGAGCAGGATTGGCCACCCCGGTGCAGTACTTGGCCACAACCTCCTATACGAATACAACAATCAAACCCTGGCCCTCAGTTCCCAGCAGCTGCGAAGCAACTGACCACAGCGGCGGTCAGTCCTGTGACGCAGCATAAGGTGCTAAGAATCCCTGAATCCGGACAGGCCGCCATTGGAATGTGAACCTGGCAACGTTTAACGCTAGAACTTTATCTAGTGAGGCGAGTCTTGCAGTGCTATTGAAGGAATTAGAGGACAGTAAATGGAATATAAGAGGGCTCAATAAAGTTTGGAGGAAGTTAGGAGGTCAAAAGAAGCATATACAGTGCTAAAAAGCGGGCACGTCCTGTTCTACTGGGGCTTAGCGGAGAGACGAGAACTAGGAGTCGGATTCCTGAATAATAAGGACAAAGCTGTTAACACACAGGGATTCTATAGCATTAGCGAGAGGGTGGCAGGTCTTGTTCTGAAACTTAATAAGATGTATAAATTGAAGGTCGTACAGGTCTAAGCCCCTAGATCCAGTCATGATGACCAGGAAGTCGAAAGCTTCTATGAAGACGTGGAATCGGCGATGGGTAAAGTCAAAACAAAATGCACTATACTGATGGGCGATTTCAATGCCAGGGTAGGCAAGGAGCAGGCTGGAGACGAGACAGTGGGGGAATATGGCATAGGCTCTAGGAATAGCAGAGGAGAGTTATTAGTAGAGTTTGCAGAACAGAATAATATGCGGATAATGAATACCTTCTTCCACAAGCGGGATAGCCGGAAGTGGACGTGGAGGAGCTCGAATGGCGAGACTAGAAATGAAATAGACTTCATACTCTACGCTAACCCTGGCATCATACAAGATGTGGACGTGCTCGGCAAGGTGCGCTGCAGCGACCATAGGATGGTAAGAACTCGAATTAGCCTAGACTTGAGGAGGGAACGGAAGAAACTGGTACATAAGAAGCCGATCAATAAGTTAGCGGTAAGTGGGAAAATAGAGGAATTCCAGATCAAGCTACAGAACAAGTATTCGGCTTTAACTTAGGAAGAGGACCTTAGTGTTGAAGCAATTAACGACAACCTTATGGGCATCATTAAGGAGTGTGGAATAGAAGTCGGTGGTAACTCCATTAGACAGGATACCTGTAAGCTATCGCAGGAGACAAAAGATAGGATCAAGAAACGTCAATGTATGAAAGCCTCTAACCCTGCAGCTAGAATAGAACTGGCAGAACTTTCCAAGTTAATTAACAAGCGTAAGACAGCTGACATAAGGAAGCATAATATGGATAGAATTGAACATGCTCTCAGGAATGGAGGAAGCCTAAAAGCAGTAAGAAGAAAGTAGGAATAGGCAAGAGAATCAGATGTATGCGTTAAGAGACAAAGCCGGCAATATCATTACTAATATGGATGAGATAGTTCAAGTGGCTGAGGAGTTCTATAGAGGTGAGTTTGCAGGGACAACATGGCCACAATTAGTACTTGGGCGGGGTAGTTGGAGAAGTATGGTATAGGCCTTTGGCCTGCAGTGGGCGTAACCAGGCTGATGATGATGATAACTTGCATGTGCTCGATCGCTTCTACGTTTCCAAGACATTCCGCCCGGAGCAGCAACACAGGGTATGGAAACGGGTTGCAAAGAAAAATAGTGGTGTATACCCCTCTGTGATGTCCACCATCGCAAAAGGCAGCAGCAGACCTTTCCGAGTGAGAAAGCGGTCATATGGAGACAGTATGGTGCAACAGCGTCTGAGATTCCGCTGCAAGACATGAGCAGCACCGTTGATGCGTTCGGAGGAATGTGGGTGTCGGCTTGGACAAGTAGTTTCCTTGAAAGCGCATAATTGTCGGTGAGCAGCAAATCTATTAGAGGCGGGAGTTCTATTTCCGCCCGTGCGCAATGAATAACTGCATTTTGGTGCGAGAGAGAATCCCAGCCGAAGATAACGTCATGAGAGCACGAGGAAAGGGTGATAAATTCTATGGCGAATAGAACGTCGGCAACGACAACACGAGCAATGCAAGCCACCAAGGGGTGAACATGCTGAGGACTGGCTGTGAGAAGGGACAGTCCAGAAAGGGGTGTCGTGACATTCCGAAGTACGTGGCAAAGCTTAGCGTTCATAACACATACGGCGGCTCTCGTGTCCACGAGTGCAGATGCGCCAAAACCTCAACAAACACTTCGATTACGTTCGAAGGACTGCGGCGAGGACTTTCACATTTCTATGTTGTCGCAGCCCTTGCCTTTTAGATTGCGACGATTAATTTTCCTCGTCCTGAGTCACTGGGCGAGGTCGCATCGGCGACAGTGAGCGACGACGTGGAGACTGAACGGCGGGTAGCTGCGGTCGGGCGCAATGTAGGCGACATAGCCGGTGAGTGGCCGTAGTATGGACGGTTGGACTGCACCCGGTTACAAAAACGTGCGACGTGATTGGCGTAGCCACACGCAAAGCATATTGGCCGGCTGTCGGCAGTACCGCCTGAGGAGGCGCTTGCTGAGATGCGTCTTCAGGCATAGTTGAGCGTAGGGTACGGGATCGAGATCGAGGTTATGGAGTTGACGTTGTAGGCCGAAGCACCCCCCGCCCCTCCCACACCACTTGTAAAAGCATTTATTAGTCACCGGCGCTGGGGACCGACCGTTAGAGCAGGGCGTGGACTCCAAGCACGAGCGACATTTACGGGCAAAAGCGCTGAATTGGACGACCCACGATATATCGTTCCAATCCTACTATATATATATATATATATATATATATATATATATATATATATATATATATATATATATATATATATATATATATATATATACCATGTGTCCCGTGCAATTTGTGCCAAAATTTAAAAATATGAACTGCCAAGTAGCTAGACAGACCGAACGTCGCCTGAAGCCAATCAGACTTTATTACAACGAAGCTGTATATGGCTAGCCGATTCCTCCATCCATCCGTCTGTCGCCTGTATGCCGAAAACTCCTCCGGCGTAACCCAATGCACATGTGGGCAAAACAAAAGAGAAAGGCACGCGATTCGCGGCGCCAGTAGTGATGTTGTTGCTTTCTGTCGCAGCCGAGCGCGCGCGCAGCCGTTTCTTTCCGGCTACGAAAGGGGTAGGCCGCGCGTCATACGTGCTCCTGAGGAGCAGGCAGCTTTCGATCAGCAACACCACCAGCAGAACCGGGAACGAGCTCATCTACGCCGAGCCGATGCTTCAGCCCGGGCACAAGAAGAGGCTCGCGCAGCCAAGCGCAAGCAGCAGTTGAGTACCGAGGATCCGGCAGCATACCAAGCCGTCGTTTAATGAACCGTCGGGATTAACCCACTGATAAATACCGGGGCGGCACGTTTCAGTTTCGCTGGTTAACCACCTGTACGGAGTGCTTGGGCGGTGATTTTCTTTTAATTCGCCTAATTATATAACGTTGTGGCTCGAGGGGGCATTTGGGCCAAGAATCCAGCCCAAGGCCAGGAATTGATGAGTACGTCTGGTAGTAGGAACGAAGGAAAAAAGATTTATTTTAGATTGTTTACACGGGCTCCAGATACGGAAGCCCACTCCATGTAGGAGCATATTAAACGACTGAGTTCACATCAGGTAACGTCAGCTCACCTCTCTCAGTGCACGAAAGGTACCTGCTTTATTGCCGTTGTCCTTTTTAGGACACTAGAATAGGAAATCTGATTATTTTCTCGGCCAGTCCCAACCGTCGGATCGGTCGCAATATCACTCCCATGATGCCGCGCCGTTCGGCCTCCTACGCGGCACTTTCGCCCGCTCACATGGCGCAAGCGTGTAGCATCTGGGAATCCGAGGTCCACACTGTTCCCGCAGTAGCCTTAGACGTTGGCCCCTTTCATAGATTATCTCAGCTTGTCCGGGTCGGGTTTAGGGAGAGCAATCTTCGCGGTAATCACCGCTTCGACGAAGGGCGGCTACTGTTGTCGCGTCGAAGTGAGGCCCTTTGTTTGCGCATAACAGTTTATGCCCGACCCCGTCGTCATCTGGGCGCGTGCTGATGACGGGACTTCCTCGTGGCAAACGTCTAAGGAATGCTCATCAGCGAATTTAGACATAGCAATAATTAGTTATTATTAATTAGTCAACCTCTTCAATATAGTATTCAAAGCAAAATTGTAAATGAGAGAATTGTAAACCATCTTGGAAAATTCTCGATCCAGCTTACTGTTGGTCAATATGTGCTACATTACTTTTTCTTCCGAACATGAAAGAAAGCCCTAGAAACATGAAAATGGGCTGCGTGACTGGTCGCACATGTCATGCAACATGCAAAAGTGGCAGAACTGACAAACGCGAAGTAAATATCATATAATGCAGGAACACACCAGAGCATGGCACCTTAATATAGAAGTGAAGTTTTTGAAGGCTTTTTTAGAGCGCAGCTCTTTGGCGTCCGTTCCTGGGTTTCGCGTCGTCGTCGGCGTTGTCGTCGGCCTCGTAACCAGCTCCGCCCCCCTTTCATCCCCCCAGCGCTAGCAGCGACCGACTGATACCGCTGGATGCCGCTGACGCCGCTAGAGAGTCAAGATAACGTGACTGCATAGAACACCGTCGCCGCCATGCAGAAAGAGGAGGAAAGGGTCCCCCCCCCCCCTGTTCTTGTGTGGCGGATAGGGTGCTCTTCAGTTGCCGACGCGCCGGTTATTTCACGTAGGCCCCGGCACGTCGACGAATACGTGACCACCTTCCCACGGCTAGACCTGGTTCTTAGCGCTGCGGAAGCGAGGGTATCATATTGTTTGTGTCGGCATCGGCGGCGTTGTCCCTGAAACCAACTCCGCAGCTGGGGTTGACTCACTATCGGCGTCAGCGGCATCAGTCAGTCGCTGCTATCTCTTCCCTCCTCCCTTTATCGTGTTGTCCGCTTGCTGCGCGCGCTTCTGCCCCCATCGTTTGCCGCTGGGTGTACACGCCGCCCCCCTCCCCCCTCTTCCTGCGAGTCTCCGGTTGTCAAAGCGCCGGCTCGAACTTAATTCCTTTCTTCGCTCCTCCTCCAATGCAACCCCTGTGCGGTGGCAATCAGAGAGCCAGATCGGTGGCGGCGGATCTGTATATGTGCGCCGCCCGAGCCGAAATTGCCGCTGCCGTTCGCCCTCCGACCGTTCAAGACAACCGGCTTACCGGCTCATCGGCTGGTACATCCATGTATTCTCCGACCACAAAGCTTCCTTCATGACTGTCAAGAACTGTTAGTGGAGTCTTTGTTAAAGGAATACGTGTGAAAAATAAAAAAAAAATTCTGTGATAGCGCATACATGTGTTGCTCGCTTTCTTTGCCTCAATCTATCGAAAAGGTGAAACAGCTTATTTGCTGCGCTCAAATTTCGCATTAGGAAGTAACGTAATCGTCGGTAATTTTTTCGTGATCAGTGATAGATGCAATGTATTCTGGTAGGCGATTCCACTGATGAATGGCCCAGTAAAAAATAGTGTTGGTAGTGATAAGTCCAGGCGTTAACTGACTGTAACCTGCATTGGTGATGCAGACCGGGAGAAACACGATGAGCCAGACCGATATAGAAGGCACAAAAATGATGAATTGCAGTTATCGAGCTTGATCTTCAGAAAAAAATAGAAAGAAAAGAAGAAAGAAAACATACAGCACTGCTTCTTGCCTGTGGTATTCAAGAGAGAGGGTAAGTTAAAGGTTCCTTTAATGTCGGTTATACTTGAAGTTCGTCAATAGTTCTTTGTGATGAAGCGGGCAGCTTTATTTAGGAGGTGTGAGGGTTGCGGATTCTATATAATAAGGCGTACTCCACTTTGTAGCGTACTAAAATTGTGTTTGCTAGAAGTTTAGCTGAAGGTTCCACCGAAGAAATCGAAGTGTCTTAAGTGCTTTAGTACTCGCTATGTCGAGATGCTGATTTCATTATCAGTTGAATGTTAAATGAACGGTTAGGTACTTTATAGTGAGTACTGGCTCTAAAGGCATGTTATTAGTTAGTAATTGCGTGGAATCATGTTAGTTGACGTAGTGAACGTCATGACTTTCATGTATTTCCATTTGTCAATTCTTACACCATTTAGCCAGTTTGTTAAGAACCGATCGTAACGTAACAACATCGTCGAATTTAGTGATATCTCTGCATATGACTCAGTCATCTGCGAACAAACGAACAGTGGAGCACATGTGCTGCTCCTGTTGTCATTTATGTACACATCATAAATAACATGGGGCCAGGAACTGAGCGTCGCCGTACTGCATAAAGAGACGGCAGATAATTGTAAGCCGTTTGAGTGGACTGTAAGCGGTTTGTTTGGAAGCTGTAAATCCGACTAATTACCTTTGTATTTATTTGTTTCTGTAGCTAGTTTCTTTAGCGGATGACTGCGGAAAATTTTATCAAATGCTTTCTCAATATTTATGAAAACAACATCTATTTTTAATGGGGCATGATCAAGGTCTATCACTAATTCTAATATCTGTGTTTCACACGTACGACCTCTTATAATTCAGTGTTAACATGAGGTTTTTCTCCTCTAGGTATTGCATCATTGTGAATGATGTGTTCCAAAAGTTTTCATGCAATGTTAGTCAAGGTAATGGGTCTCGATCATATTACGTGTTTTGATGCGCTACCCGATCTGAAAATTAGAATCACCTGTGACCTCTTCTGTTCATCGAAAACAGATCCAGAATCAATAGACTTGAAAAAGGGCACCTAGAAGATTGGATATTATGCACTTGATTTTAAGGTGAAATCATTAGATGGCTCATGACCATAAAACCCCACGACCGTCTGGCGTTAGGGCACAAAAGTTGAAGCGAATGCGCCAGTAAGCCATCAATTTCATTATCAATAAAACAGTTCGATTATCCCTGGTCGCGTTGGACAGACACCCTTCTAAGTAATCAGTGTGGCCACAAAAGTGTCTGCATGTAGTTTTCCCGGTATTGTTCATATTTCCCGAGTGATGTAGATGTGTCTTATGAAGTTTTGAGGAGTATAAGTACGCCTGCGAGAACTGGATACAAATCTGTTGCTGAACGTTAGCGCTGTGTGTTTGTCTAATTTGCCTTTCCGAGTCCTTCTTATTCTGCCTGCGCTACAAGAAAGTAGAAGACATCATATATACAAGCCCATGTAGCTATCCTCGCCGGTTCGTGTTAAGATAAAAAAAAATCATTCAGTGAACCTGCGTATGTGTGTTAATGGTTTTCATATACTTGCCACTACCGTTCTAACGTGCAATTAACCACGGAGAGCCACTGGCGATGTCTAGGTGACCAAAAAAAGAACAACAGAAAACAAGTAATAGGAAGTAACCACCATACGATCGCGCATTCGAATGAGAATGTCTAAGTAATTTAATGAAGGTCTCGTGAGAGCGCAGGCTTTCCCATTCATCCTCTTTTGCGTATACTAAAGTGACTGCCAGCTTTTTTTTTTTTTGCAGCTTCAAGCATATAGCGTCTGGTCTAGGAGAAGATTTGGTAGGGAGACAATGAGCAGCTGACGCTATGCCTCGACCTGCAGAGGTGACTTCCCATTTCGTCTTCTTTCGGGCCTCTTCAACGAAATATGCGTGGTGGATCTTGGGATCGAACCTCTGTCTCCCAGCACAGCAGCCGGATGATGTGTTCATTAGAGCACGGCAGCTTTCTTTTATCTCCAATGCCTATTTAGCATCACGTACAGAAACACATTAGCATGCGAAATGCGCTTGCCACTTATTGGCATTAGGCCACGATTAGGCCATGATCGCACGCATTATTCTCTCGTCCAAAGCAGTGTTGCCATTTTAGCGAGTTTCACAAATTTTAACACACAAATTTTTTTTCACAAATTTTTAACAAATTTCTTTATTTAGGCGACCACAAATGTGTTTTAGTCATATGACTGTAAAATCGACGACATTTTAGCTATACTTGGAAGTTAAAAATATGTTTGGAAAATGGATCTCTAGAACACACTTTAATGTTCAAAAGCTAAGACGCGGCTGTAGGGCACGTAGCTGTAGCACGTAGCTTCCCATTGTGCCCACAAAATACATATTTCTTTTAGTCCTTATAAAGCCTATAAGCATATGGGTGTTAACGCCTCGGGCATTGCAGCTTTACTAAACACGTTCGACTGGCGAACGTTCGCAAGCGTAATAGTAAATTACATTGCCAAAACTTCATCCAATAAATCGGTGTTAGAAATCAGTGAATGAATACGACAGTCGAATGGCTGGGAGAGAGAAAGGTGGAAAATGTAAGACAAGGAGGTTAACCATGTTGCTGCTGGTTTGCTACACTACACTAGGGGAGGAAAAAACAAGAAGAAAAAGGAAATGAGAAGAAAAAGCGGCAACAAGTGACGCGCACGCACTCATAACAGCGTTCCCCGTGAATTCAAAGACGCTCAGTGAGCCCAGCCTACCTTAAGAAGTGCAGCAGTGCTCTGGTGGCTTTCTGCGCATATAGCGGTCGAAATCCATAGACCGAATATTATTTATTCCGTGAACGCTTTGGTCAAGGTAAATATACCTGGTAGCGAAGCTTCCATAGGAACCCATACGTTCGAAACATGGCGGTTTATCAGTGGTCCATGGGGCTTAGCGCCATCTGTATGTGGTGGGAACACGTCCGGCGGAAAAAATATAGTGTGACGCCATATCCGCTAAAAACAGAAATGACGTCATTTTGTTTTTGAAGGCACGAAATTTGCTTTGGTGACCTGCCTTTAGAGCTATGTATTCAAATGCCCCGCCATTCGACTTGATGGGCGTTTTGAGCTTTCATCGCGGAAAGCCATGCAGGAAGAGGCCAGCAGTACGGTTGTTGAAATCGCACCCCTGCACAGAACATACGTTCTCTGGAGGCCGACGAAAGCTTCAGGTGTAGAGTACGTTTCTATCGTCGGACGCCAAGCCCGTCGGCAAGCGCAGTCGCACGAAAACAACTATACATACAATTATCTTGTGGTCATAACTTATACTTTTGACTAAACAGGTTATGAAGGGACGAAGATACCTGCGTCACCAAATTCAGACAAATGTCTACAAGCAAAACAGCACAACGTGTGAGGGGGGGAGGGGGGCGTATTTTAACAGGTGAAATTTACGAGCGCGCCTTTCTGCACATTTCAATAGCTGCATCGCATTGCGAGTGATAGCGGCGTCAACGCCCCCTGTAACGATGGGCGCTGAAAAAAAATGTATTTATTAGTAAGAATAAAATTAAATAAATTTGGTTTGTCTTTACTCGTCATGAATATATGAAATTGACCAGGAATATTATTCTCGTTGAATGAACCTAACTGTGTCTCGCTTCAATTAAAAAAAAGCTTTTTTCTTTCCCACTGTTTCTTTCCAAACATAGTTACGCTTCAGTCGCTGCTCCCATAAGACCTCTGCTGATGTCGGTGACAATTTGTACTGAACCGCTTTTCGCCCGAAGCTTCGCGACCTATTTGAATCGACCTTGCTTTGGCCTCCAGTCGGCTTCAAACAGTCTGCAATATGTTGAAAATCTGTGCGTATGGGAGCGACAGGAATCCTTCACGCGAATCTGAACGCGTCGCTTCCGTTTCTTGAGGCTTTCGGTCAAATCAATACTGCATGGTGCTTTCAGGTAGATCAAGCGGCCGCAGCGCTATATTTGGCCTGAATAATGAACATGTGTCTTCAAAGTGTTCACAAGATGTAGCAGAATTTAGGTATCCTTGCACCACCACGGAAACCTAGAATATTTGCAGGCATAATGTGGACCAAGTGCATCTGCGTGTTAGGAAAGTCATATTGCTCCTGTTCTCTTGAACCGTACAGAAATTGTAACTTCACAATCTGAAGGTAAGCGCAGAATTTTCGCTATCATAACCTTTTGCTTCTCGTTTTTTTTTCTTACTCACCTGTACGTACGCAACACGCACGTCAAACGTTCTAGTCGATCCGTTACGCCATGTAAGGCTACATCGTGGTGTTACAAAAGCGCCTGCAATATTGAAAATTTGAAGAGAAGTGACATGGAAGCAAAAACGTGAGAATTTCAACAACTTATTTCTCTCGGTTTAGGGACACCCTAAAAAAAAAAAAAAACGGTAAGACTGGTGTCAAGGCAAACTAGCTCTTTCAGACGTTTGGCGTGTGCGGCACGTGTCAGTTTATTGCGTTCTCCCTTCATACGGAAAGCCGCGCTTTGAGACGCTGTACCAGACTGCACCCCCCGCTTTCGGGCTCGGCTCACGTACATTCTCCAGTTCCTTACTCTAACGCTGCGCAAAAGCTGTACGACATTACACAACCTTCACAATCCGACCAGGTCGAAGAGGTTTTTAGCGTTTCTTCAGTGGAGTACAAATGGAGTCGTCTTTTTTCATCATATATAGGCTCAGCTGCCATTGACCGAAGAGCGACGGTGTCTGAGCAGATTGAAATAGTGAATTGAAAAAAACAACAACAAAAAAACAAATCACAATGGGATTGCTTGGTGCGGGAACTGAAACATCAAAGGGCTCATGTATGGCCAAGAAACCGCGAAACACCTTAGGGCCTATCGTGAGAATACTTGCATCGGCCACCGGCATCTTTCTCATGCATTTTATGGCCTACTATTTTCACAAATATGTCTACGTTGGGCGACTTGAATGAAGCCCATCGCGTAGCTCAGAAAGGGATCACTGTGTTTGGTAAACCAACATGTTTCATCATCATCATCATCATCATCATCATAATAATAATAATCATCATTTATTAACCTTTAAGGATGGCATTACATAAGAGGGGGGAAACAGTATTGAAATAACATATAAAGGAGCGAATGCTATACAACAATGAATCAATTACGTTACAAGTACAGAGCGCGCCCACGCACAAACAAAGCTTCGTAAGCTTCGTGCTTCAGCATCGGCTCTTTGCCCCGTAACGCAGTAACATCCAGCGGGCACCGCATCAATAGAATACGACAGCTGTTTGTGAGGTTAACATTTCCACTAAACGGGTGTATACATTGGAGAGCACGGGCCGAACAAGAGCGTGAACTGTAAAATTGATTTTCATCTAATTGCAGCTAGTACGGCATGCTGGTATCACCTATCAAAACACTTTCTTTTCTTGTTGGGCGCAAAAACTCTGTCTAACTAACGCAGTAGTCGCGCAGTGTATCTTCAAATAGCAGTTCGAACGCTTGCAACTATATAAGTGAAACCTCGTTATAACGAACAGTTAAAAAGTCGGAAATTAGTTCGCTATATCCATAATTCGTAATATAAAATTTCGTAAAAAATACATGCAAGAGGAGCAAAATTCAATCAGAGAAGGCACAGCAACTCGAACGACGCTTACTTGGGTCACGTTAATTTATTTACGCACAAAGAACTGCGTTATCGCGGCCTGCTTCTTGGTGTTCATCGCATTCCGTATCACGCCCTGTTCCACAGTTTGCAAACACTCAACAAGGGCAAACCCACTGCCCTCAATAGCATTGCAGTGGCGGCGCAGTAAATCCAACGCAGCAAGTGCTTCTTGTGAAGTCGGAATGTTCTTATCGTCTACAGGGTCAGCCTGAGCTTCGCATGCGGGATGTTCAGAGACTTCCGCAGCGATTTCGGCGTCCGTCAGTACAGCCGTGGTCGCTGAGATGTCGTCGCCACCTACGATGTCTTCTACAGTCATTGTTGCGGGCATGTCACCAACACCAACATGGCCGTTGGTGGGCATGTCACCAACGGCCACGCCACTGCTAACACTAAAACGCAAAAGCAACATTCGATCACGCCGCTGCCTCCACTGCTGAAGTGGTGGTGTCAGCGGTTGTGAGATGCGGACGATTTCTTTGGCTGTCAACTCTCGATGACGACGTGGCATCTGCGGCGCTGTCAGTGCCTGCGAGGTTGTCCTGAACGTTTGCTGCGCCGCACAGCACACTTGTAGTGCAACGAAGCCTGCCGCCTGCTAATAAAGTGAGGTAGGGCTTGGCGTCGCGAAGTTCGTTATATCCGTTTTATGCCAAACCGCGTTCGCTATAGGAAGTTAAAAGTACATGTGTTTGACAAAAATATTTCGGAAGAGTTCGATATATTCAATAATTCTTTATATGCGTGTTCGTTATATCGAGGTTTGACCGTAGTAGAACGACACTCACGATGCTACGATCGTCTCGTGTGCTCCTTGAACTATTCGCTGCTGCTAAATCACAGCCTATAGGGCGAATGGCGTAGCAAATGCTGCCCTGAGGGCAGATTCGCGAAGTGAATGTTCATATACCTACGCGACTGATCTCCGAGGCCACTTGTACAGCCTCAGCACGCGAACAACTGGGTAATCCATCCTTCTCAACGGCAGCAGAAACTGCGGCCATGGCGCCTTAAAGCACTTAAGCACGTCTCACAGAATCGTTTACATTGCAGAAGACGCCTGGCCATAATAAGTAGGCAGTACTGCCGCGAAAACAGCCGTCAGAAACTTCAGCCGCACGCATCTCCAGCATACAACGCGAAACTGTCCCTCAAGCCAGCATGGCGGCAAAATCAGGCCGCTAAAAGATGGCGTCGCTACCGTGGCGCACACGAAAAACCTGTCTAAGGGGCCGTTACATATATATATATATATATATATATATATATATATATATATATATATATATATATATATATATATATATATATAATTTATTTCAGTTCATTCTATTTACTTTCTACTTTCTATCATCCACCGTTCAGTACTGGCTGATCGTGTTAATAACGTACGGGGACCGCAGTTCGGACCACTGCCACTGACGAAGCGCGAAAAGAACCTGCTGAGATTAGTTATATTTCCGCCTAGGTTTCGGTTCGGCGTGTTGTGAAGGAACCCAGCGTACTGTTCGGGAGCTAGTGACTTAAAGTTAAAACAGTGGCTGCCGGGGAAGGATATTGCACAGAATAATAAAGGGGTAACACAGTAACTACAACTCAACGAAACACTTAGTCGAAGTCTGCACTTCTCGTGATTCCTTCTTCCTTTTTCATGCTGACTATTGCCTAGTCATGAAATTCCTCAACTTAAATGTTGAATTCCACGTACGCTGCTGCGAAAAAGCCCTCTTTTATACAATGACAGTCTCGCGAAGTCCCGAAAACGAGGGCATCCTCGTACACACGTTACATCCAAGAACGCTTGTCATTGAGCATCTATGGCAGACCTTGCAAACCGTCATCGAAATCAGGTTGCAGATATCCTTAACACTGCGCTTTTCACGCTCAGTGGCATCGTATAAGCACGTAAATTTCAACACGTGCTCTTCGATTATACTCATACTAAAATATTTCTTTTCATTTCTACTCTTATACAGGGTCACATCAGCTGCAGTACACACTAGAGCGCTTCGCCACAACGCCGCCGGACGGTTCTCGACTCGGTGCTGGTAACAGGCCGGTCCGAATGCACGTACTCGTTACGACTGAAAGACGCGACCGAATGCGCGAAACGTGTGTCTACGCACGAGCACGAAGCGCCGCCGTCGTTGTCAATTGGTGGCAAATGAAGAACCGGACGAAGTAGGACGAAGCAGAAGCACCGACTCTGGGCTCGCTGGGGCGAGCAGCACAAAAGGGAAAGGAAGGCCGCGTGGACCCGCAGCTAGTTAGGGAGCCAGTCACCTGAATCCAGGACTGGCGCCGGCATTCATTCATCGAGCGCGGCGCCACAGGAGTGTGTGTGTCTGTGTGCACAGTGACGAGCATCAGCGCCGCTCGTTTTCCCTCGTATAGCGTCTCCCGCTACCATCGCTGCGTGTCCGCCGAAGGGAACGGCACACACGCGTGGCCCACATCTAGCTATAGAGCGCTCCTTTGTGGCGACGCGGCTCTTTTCTTCGGCGAATCGACACGAACAAATGTCCTTTTGCCGGTGTCCCCTCCCCTCGCAACGAGGAAAACCCACACGGCTTTGCGTGAGCACTGGCGGTGAACAATGGGGACGTCCGCTGCAGATGCCGGCAGTAGAAATATCGCCCCCGCAATCGGACGACCCACGCCAAAGCGGCAGCGCGCGGTCGCCGCTTCATTCCCACGAGCAGCCGACACTGGCCTCGTGCTCCTTGGCCGCGTAAACAGCTAGCTGGTCGAGCGGCTCACATTGGACGGCCTGTCTTCGATGGCGTTAACGTCCAGTTAGCGCGGCCAGCAGCCTACCAAGGCGCCGCAGACACTTTGCCATCGCTCACGTCGCGGCAGAGTCGTGTACTGAAAGAGGTTGAGCCGGCGCGCGCACTTTGGAGCACAGCTGCGACGCCGCGACAGTTTCAAAGCACTGCAGCGACAGTTGGCCGTACTGAAATCCCCATCGCTACGGCCATTTACTTTCTCCCCTCCTCCTTTTTTTGTCTCCTCGCTTATGGTACTAGTTGTTTAACTTTATAACTGGACCTGAAGATTTTACTCACAGATTATTTCGTCTTCTCTGAGCAGAAAGCCGACCACAGGTCGACCATGATACTGCGCACTCCCGGAGCTCTGTAGGCGCTTGCCTAATGGATACATATGACTCGAGCGGGGATTTCATTTCTAAACAGCTCTTATTGAACGTAAGCTGCAGGAAAGCAGGTGCCCTTAATTACGCGCTCTGTCCCCTTTACTTTTCCGTCAGAAAAGCAAAACGAAGTAAATACAACCTTTACAGAAAAATAAAGATAAAAAGAAAGAACAGAACACAGCTCATTTCTCCCACTAAACATCTATGTGTCTAATAACAGGAGAAATGTACTAGTGATTAAATGTATTTAACAGGAAGAAAGAAAAAAAAGTCAGGAATGTGGAGCGCTGTACTGCGAATGTATTTGTCGCCAAGAGACACGTAAAGGTAACCCTCGCGTTCACTCTGAGAAATATTTTTCAAACGACAAGCTACTGCAGCTAGGAATACACAACACCTTCAGCGAGCTGGCAGAAGCGCAACTAAACACACAAATAGCGAGACTTTGGCAGTCGGCTACAGGAAGAATGCTCCTAAAGAGACTAGGATACGATACGAAAGGGGCAATAGATCGAGAGGCAGACATCCCAGACAACGTGAGACAAACCCTCAGAATAAGTCCGATTCCACGCAACATGGATGCGAACCTACACGCAGCCAGAAGGCAGGCAAGGGCAGATTACGTGGAAGGCCACCTGGCAACACAGCAAAACACGGTGTACACGGATGCAGGGCTATACCCGTGGGACAAGCACACTAGAACACACAGAGTAGCTACGGCTGTAGTAGACTACATGGGAGGGACAATCAGCTGCGCAACCATAAGGAATTGCGCGGTAGCGGAGGGGGAAGAGGTCGCCATAGAGCTTGCAGCGACCGAAGGCTACCGAAGTAACAGATCACTAACCATATTAACAGACTCCAAAGCTGCATGCAGGCATTACATGCAGGGGAGAGTCTGTAAAGAGGCCCTGCGAATCCTCCTCGGAGCAGGAACCCTCGGAAATAAAATGAAACACAAACTTTTCTGGATACCGGCCCATACCGGGATAGAAGGGAACGTGAGAGCAGACAGTCTAGTTCGCGAGATCACATACCGAGCTGGACAGATAGAGCCTCTCGAGAACCCTACAACGGTGGAGCCGACGTGTGCGGAAATATTAAACTACTATAGAGGGCAGAGAATCAAATATCCTCCGCCACACACACTACTTACACAACAGGAAGCAGCCGACTGGAGAAGGCTACAAACCGGAACTTTCTATAATCTACACATACTAAGTAAAATGTACCCGACACAATACAGAAACTCCTGCCCATGGTGCGGAGAAATACCAACTCTTTACCACATAACATGGGAATGTAAGCATAACTACACATTCCATAAACATAAAAACCCGAGTGCGGAGCAATGGGAGGGCTTGCTCACCAGCAGCGAGCTCACCGCCCAAAGGGCAATGGTGCAGCACGCGTGCGAAGTGGCCAGGCTCAGTGGAGCCCTGGAATAGGGGCACACCCGTGCTGAAGAGCCAGGCAGCAAGCGCAAGACGGCTCACCGCTAAACCCCTTGATAGAATCAATTAAGTTTTTCTCTCTCTCTCTCTTAGACATTTCGTCCAAGTTATTTGTCGCGGACTGGAACACAAGTTGCGGACATGCCATGAAACGGAATGCTGGACAGGCGTTTTGATAACACTCAGCATCGACCGCGCACAATAAAGTATTTATCAACAGCTCAAGGAAGGAAGGAAAAAGTGGAGAAGGAAAGGTAGGGAGGTTAACCAGTATGGCTTAACCGGTTTGCTACCCTACACATGGGAGAGGGATGGGGGAGATTAAAGATGGGGAAGGGGGAGAGGGAGAGAGAGCACATATCACAGCACACACACATGGTCCGTTGGAGTCCATCATTCTGGCATGGTACGCGACGTCACTCTCACAGCCGCTTGTCCAATCCCGTCTCTTTCAAAAACCGAAGTAGTGCCTTTGTCGCCTTCACCTGCGATATCTTCTGTCGGCGGCATGTGAAAATCGTGTCGAGCGACAATGGTCTACTGTCAAGGCGCGCTAGAACAGATGCCAGGGACTGTCGCTGAACGTTATAGTCAGGACAGTCGCACAGAACATGTTCCAGCGTCTCCTCGCAAAGACAGGCATTACAGAGATCGTTGTCGGCCATTCCAATGCGGAAGGAGTAAGATTTGGTGAAAGCCACCCCCAGCCATAAGCGATAAAGCAGAGTCGCCTCTCTTCGACGCAGTCCAGTTGGCATATAGAGATGCATCAAAGAGGGCAGGTGGTATTGACGGTTGCTCTGGGTGGTCTGGCTGTTTGGTGTGCACCATAGAGATAGCGTGATCTCATGTGCAAGCACTCGAAGTCTGCTAGCTGCGTCGGATCGTGAAAGTGGTATGGCCTCTTCTTGTGCGTCTTCAAGAGCTGCCCGAGCGGCATTATCGGCGTCTTCATTTCCAGTGACGCCGCAGTGACTTGGCAGCCACTGAAACGTCACACGGTGTCCTTTCTCCTGTGATGTATGGAGTAGGCATCTAATATCGAATACGAGCTGTTCGAATGGCCCGCGATGCAGAGCTGATAGTACAGATTGTAGGGCTGCCTTTGAATCGCTGAAGATTGACCATTGCCGAGGTGGCTCCCGATTGACGACACGAAGTGCAGCGCGAAGAGCAGCTAGTTCAGCAGATGTCGATGTTGTTGGGTGGTCAGTCCTAAAGCTGATGGTAATAGCTTTTGCTGGGACAACAACAGCACCGGACGAACACTGGATGTTTGTGGAACCATCGGTATAAATGTGTTCCCTGTCCGCGTACCTCTCGTGCAGAAGAAGCAGAGACAGTTGTTTGAGCACAGGCGACGACAGTTCAGACTTTTTTCCGATTCCTGGTACACTGAGATGGACTGTAGGGCTGATAAGACACCAAGGGGGTATCGATGGTTTAGATGCAGCGGTGAAGCCCGATGGCAGTTTGTCGTTGTATTTGATGATAGTTTTAGCGAATGATGATTGGTGCCTGTCCGAAGGTAGTGCTGCAAGGTGGTGATAGGTGGCACGTGCAAAATGTCTGATGTGCGTTCTCAGGGCTTCCACCGTAATGTGAGTTCGCATTGGATGGTCCCGAGCAATCGCAATAGTTGCCTCTGTTGAGGTGCATCTGGGCAAACCAAGGCAGACTCTGAGTGCTTGAGCTTGTGCTGCCTGCAGAACACGAATATTTGTCTTGCAGGTGTTGGTCAGTACAGGTAGACTATATCTTAGAAAACCGAGAAAGAGAGCTCTGTAGAGTTTAAGCATTGCGTCTACTGACATCCCCCACGTCTTTCCTGCCAAGTATTGAAACAACTGGGAAGTTGCTGTCAGGCGCCGTTTCATGTAGGCCACGTGCGGGCTCCAACAGAGGTCTCGGTCAATTATTACGCCAAGGAATCTGTGGGTTCGGACATAGGAAATAGTCCGCCCATTGATTGAGATGATATAAGGCGTCATCGGTTTGCGAGTAAATGCTACTAGTGCGCATTTTTCTGGTGATATGCTGAGACCCTGTTTACACAAGTAGTTCGCTGTCAAAGTGGCCGCTCTTTGAATTCGCGCACGTATCTGAGGACGTGTGACTGCCGAAGTCCAGACACAGATGTCGTCAGCGTATATTGAAATTTTGATGGTAGTTGGCAAGTACTCAGCAAGTCCAACAAGAGCGAGGTTGAATAGCGTCGGGCTGAGAGCACCGCCTTGAGGAACGCCCCTGCTGGTATAGCGTCGCGTAGTTGGGCCATCGTCAGTTAACACAAAGAATGATCTTGCAGATAGGTAGCTTGCAATCCACAAAAAAACTCGACCACCTAGGCCAACCGTCGCAAGGGCGTCGAGAATGGCCTCATGTAATACGTTATCGTATGCCCCTTTCACATCTAGGAATAAAGCTGCAGATAAACGCTTACGGGACTTTTCGTGCTGGACATAGGAAACGAGATCAACTACATTGTCGATAGAAGAGCGGTCACGTCGGAAACCAGCCATGGAAATCGGATAAATCTTGTAGTATTCAAGGTACCATTCCAGGCGGCCAAGGATCATCCGTTCCATTATCTTTCCTACACAGCTGGCCAGCGCTATTGGGCGGTAAGTGGTGAGTTCTAATGGGGATTTGCCCTGCTTTAAGAGTGGCACCAGGCGGCTTACTTTCCATTCGTCAGGAACATTGCCCTCCTGCCATGAGGAGTTGTAAAGGCTCAACAACTCTATCCGTGCGGACTCTCCGAGATAGCACAAGGCCCGGTATGATATACCATCCGGACCCGGAGATGATGAGCGCCTGCAGAGAGCTAGAGCCGCTTCGAGCTCCTCCATTGTAAAAGGAAGGTCCATGCGGCCATCACGTGAATTGGGGACGTCAGCTCGGGCTGGAGGATCTGGACGAGTAGCTTGGTCTGCGATCCGCGCACAAAAGTCTTCTGCGACATCGATGTCTTGCCGCCCTTGGAAAAGCGCTAGCGCCTTGAATGGGAAACGCCGTTCCGGAAGGCAACGCAGACCTTGCACCGTTTTCCATATGTGAGACAGTGGCTTGCGGGGGTCGAGTTTCTGGCAAAACGTTGCCCAACGTTCCGACGCTAATCTATCCATACGACGCTGAATCTTCTTTTGCATCCTCCTGGCTGCCCTAAGGTCATGAATTGATTTTGTACGCCGATATCGACGTTCCGCCCGGCGACGAAGCGCTCGAAGGCGCTCTAATTCTATGTCGAAGTCATTCCGCGTGGAAAAGGTCGTCATCATGCGAGTGGCGTTTTGCATCGTCATTTTAATCGTTTGCTCTAACCCTGATGGTAGGCCCTCGCGGCAGGCATCTTCCATCTCAGATTTGAAGTTGGCCCATTGAATCGTCCGAATGGTATTCCGTAAGCCTGATCTAGACGACAAGCCTTTGATGTTCAGATAGGTGGGAATGTGGTCACTCCCATGTGTCTCAATGTCTGGAAACCACTTCACACATCTGGCGAGAGAGTTGGAGACGAAAGCAAGGTCGAGGCAGCTGCCGTATGTCACGCCGCGAAGAAAGGTGGGGCTACCATCGTTCAGGAGAGTAAGGCCATAGTTGTGGGCGATGCTTGCTAATCTTCGTCCTCTTGCATTTGTCCGTGTACTTCCCCATGCTGAATGGTGTGCATTGAGATCTCCTATGATGACCCATGGGGCGGGACAAACACTCAAGATATCCGCAAATCTTTTGGTATCGAAATTGCAGGAAGGCGATATATACACGCCTATGAGAGTAAACAAGAGTTTGTTCCTTTTAACTGTGATGCATATATATTGATTGTCGTCGTGGGGAGCAATTGGTTGCAAAACATAGGTGAGTTCACGACGAACAAAGATGACGATTTTGCTGCAAGCACCATTTGTTGATGACATGAACATGATAAATTCGTATCCTGACAGTCTTATTGATTTCGACAAGTTGGGCTCACAAATGACGATGAGGGGAAATAGATTGGTGTACACAAACTGCCGAAAATCTGAAATTCGTGATTTTAGCCCTCTGGCGTTCCATTGGATGATGGACGCAGCCTTGACTTCTTTCCGGAAGGATGGGGTATGGGTAGCCATCTTTCTAGTTGAGGGATGCAAGCACTGGGCCTAAGGCGTCCAGCACTTTAAGTGCGTTTTGAGCACAGGGTGTCCCGATGTCCACTAAAATTGCTCGAATGGCCTCCATGAGAAAACGTAGCACCGAGATGACTTGGCGGTCTGTTTTAGGTGAATCGTCCATGGCCGGAGAGGGATCAGGTGGGACCCCGACCTTCTGAGGTTCCTTCGCAAGGGAGCGGCTTGGTAGCGTAGGCCATTCCTCTAAAGATAGAGTCTTTTCTGCTTCCTTCGTGGAAGTGGTGGGCCTTGTCGCGGCGTGACTAACTGGCACCGCAGTGGAGTGGGTACTGTCACTTCGCGCATGCGCCTTCTTCGAAGACGTACGATGGCGCCTACGTCGTCGCCGACGCCGGACTACTTCGGCTGCCTCCCTGTGGGCAGAATTGTCTCTGGCCATTTGCTTAAGAACCGCGCGCTCCCTCTTGATGCGGGGACAGTCCTTCGAGGAGGCCGCGTGAGGGCCGCTACAGTTGACGCACTTCAGGACCATGGCACCGCAGGTCTGTTCTGCATGAGGTTCAGCGCAACGGGGACACAGTAGCGAGTTGGGACACACGCCTTTGACGTGTCCTAGCCTGAAACACTGATGGCATTGAAGCGGCTTCTGGATGAATGGTCGAACCGGATGACGGAAATGTCCGACTTTAACGTGGGATGGGATACAATCCCCCTTGAATATTACTTTTACGCAGCGCGTATTCCCAAGACGGCGCACTTGCGTAATGATCGTGCCTTCGTATGCCGGCTTGATGAGGCTAGGTAAGTCATCATTGGGAATGGCAATGTCAATGTCGTAAATCACACCGGCTATGGATGTGTCGTCGATCGGGATAAAGGGGCGCATTTTGATTCCGTCTAGCTCTGTGATTTCTTGGAGTTTTCCAAGCGCACTCGCGTTGTACACGTCTATGGCGAGTATATTCTTGCGTGGATTTATTCTTATGTCTTTAATTTGATCCGGCACCGCACATTCCAGAAAAATGGATAGGGCTTGCCTGTTCAGCAATCGTAGGTTGCTTGACGGTTCTGTCGGCATAAAGATGATGACGTGTGGCCAGCGCGCAGGCCTTGTCTTCACAGTCGTTGTGCTCGCAGGAGTTGACGGCGCTGTGTTGGCGATTTTTCTCCTCGCCCTCTTACTCCGGACGGGTATGAAGCCGTCGTCGGAGGAGTCGTCTTCCGACATAGAGTACAGCTCGGTGTCTTCGGTGTCACTGGGGGAGCCAACTCGCTTCCTTGCGGTTGACGGCCGTGATGACTTCTGGCCAGGCGGGTCTCTGGCATGCTCCGCGTCCATCGCCGCAAGACGGGGAGGCGAGGCACCTCGAATAGCGAAGATTTCACCCAAAAATTCACAGAGCACAGAAACAAGCGTTCTGCTAAGAAGACACTTCGTCGTCTCTATCAACAGCTCAAACATGTTAACACCACTAATGGGACCACGTTAAGTGCTGTTTTGAGCTGTTCGTCTTTACTTGGGCAGTGCACAGAAAACGAGACACAGAAAGAAAGTGCGCTGCTCAAGCCATACAAAGTTATGAATTGTTACCTACTACTTCAAATGTCAGTCATGTTGGCTTGTTATATTATAATTCTGCTGTCTTTTTTTTGTGGTCTTGCCGAACACATAGATTTGGGAAACCCATTGCTTCACGTTACTGTGTGGACCACGAAAAACGCGGCTTGCTCAAAACTTTGACTTCCTTTAACAGCGATAAAGTGCACATTTCTTTTGTGATTATTCCGTGTCTTGGTGAACGTTCGTAGTTACGTATACTCTATACGCGTGACCATCAACTGCAATGTGGTTAACGAAGACTACACAATCGCAGCCTAAATAAGATCGGCATGTGATAGAACAGCCAATTTAACGGTCCAGAAAGGCAGGCGCGGGAAAGGTGGACGCACGTGATTGACGACTTGGCGCTGCCTTCCATTGAGCATCTGCAGATAGGATTTTGTGCTTTCCTTCTTTTCTGCTACTATGCGACATTTCAGTCGATAGTCGGCTACTGTGTTGTCTACATCGTTGTTCTTGTGTACGTATTTTGTACACCTGCCTTTTTGACCATGAATACTGTATACCTGCTTGCTCAGCTCCTTGTCATTCTTGAATACCTAGCTAGAGAGGTCACATAAATCTGCAGCTTTCGGGACAATCTTTGCACCATGACTGTCCGGCTCCTATAATCAAAAGCTGCAGCGGCTATACCTGTGCGGGCCGCATCCATAGTTTGACTCGCCGTAAATGAGTTGCTCCGCTGATGCTGGCATGGCTGAGTTCGTTTGTGCGGTCTCAACAAACTTTCGCGGCGGGCCCACGAGGTAGGAGCCGCCGCCATGGTTTATTGGAGCTGGCACGGCCGCGGAACCAATGATAGTCGCAGAAGCGGCAGGTTTACGTAATCGCTCTGGCTGGCTGACTTCCATCTTCTTACCTCCTGATCAGCTTTTACGACAATCTTGACAGAGGTCGTCGGCTGTCCCGAAGTTCATTAGCGCGCTTCGCGCGAAGAATCGCTTGCGTGATCGAGCCCAACTAAACGACGAGACGTTGTCAAGTTATATTGAAGACGCGTTCCTCCTTCGCAGGTGGGTCAGTCCATCTCTGAACGAAGTAGACATGAAAAAGCAGATCATGAAAGGCATCAGCGACGATACCTTCCAGGTGCCTGCCTCCAAGAGTACCCAGTTGGTCACCGTCGTACTTCATGCAGCTTTACCAGAATTACGATGAGCTGCGCAGCAACAGGCCTCAACGCGTCGCGCTGGTCAAGATACAGCAGGGCGTACGGACACGCAAGACTAGACTAATGACCGGAATATTTCACTGATCCGCTTATCCACTAGAAAAACCGCTAATCCACGAAAGTGGATTAGCGGTTTCACATATACGCAACCTTTCTGTGACATTAAAGCACAACCAAGTCTAACTCCTGAACTTACAGCGATACCACGAGATTCACTCATATGTATAATAGGCTTGCGGTATACGCCAGGAACGAGTGTTTGATTACTAAATAAGTGCTTGGATGTTGCTTAAGATATGAATCAGGCTGCATTTGTCTTCCCTAGCTTTTCTGTTGCACGAGGGCATTATAGTTCCTAAATTGTAATTTACCAAGCTGGGCCGTTGTTGAGATTCATTGAGCTCGACCTCTGCACAAAGAGGCCGGCACCGAGTAAATGATGTTCGTATCTGCGTACCTAGCGAGCCAAGTGATAAAGAATGACAGTGCACCATCAGCGGCCTCAGATGATGCGCTCCCGCCGCGGTTGCTCAGTGGCTATGGTGTTGGGCTGCTGAGCACGAGGTCGCGGGATCGCATCCCGGCCATGGCGGCCGCATTTCGATGGTGGCGAAATGCGAAAACACCCGTGTGTCTAGATTTAGGTGCACGTTAAAGAACCCCAGGTGGTCGAAATTTCCGGAGTCTTCCACTACGGCGTGCCTCATAATAAAAAAAAAGTGACTTTGGCACGTAAAACTCCATAACTTAATTTTTTTTTCAGATGATGCGTCACTTTTGAAGCCACGTTAGCGCGGAGGGCTTTTGAATTTCGTCCACCGTAAATTATTATTTAATTGTTTGTTGAATGTATTTTTGTGTTGTTCACTATGGACTCCGTGCGCTAGGAGACCGCTGCTCCTCAATGACTCGACAATGAATATTATACACGTATAAAACAATATATACAGTGATATGTACCTGGCTATTTTTCTGTACTTGCTTATGGTATTAAGATCTCCCGTGCGGCGATCATTTAGAATAATCAACATTACTGAAACAATTGTTTTTGCTCCGAAGGCACTAGAATAGCTTTTGTTTTCCATTTGAAAAAGAAAAAAGGATGGCACTCAGGCTTCAGAGAAACCGGTATTAGAGTGCGCGTTGGATATAGAATTCACATGCCGAAGAAAATTAAGATGTCCTGCAAAACAAGTTTTAACACTGTGATTATAGTTTTTTAAATAAGTACGTTTACCGTCACCTCGCTATATCACTGTTATAATATGCAATTTTTTATAAAGTGCACCTTTAAATGGTCTTGTAGTGATGCAGTGTTGAGGTTGTCGTATGTGTAGTGACCCAACTGACATCATTTCAGGCTCATGGTGATGCGAAGACTTTCCTTTCACTCTGCTCCTAAAATCAGTTGTTGAAGTAGAGATCTTCACGCACGATGCCGTACTGAGAATCACATATTGAACCGGCTAGACTCTAGGTTATTTTTGGAAATGAAGATCCTTGGACCATGGCCGTGCGTATCGATGGCACAGAAAGCCACGAAAACGTTATTTCAGAACCTCAAGTCGAGAGGTCTTGGCGACCGTTCGTAGACAAGTGCGTAACTTCAAATGTGCGCGAAACTGTGCTCTCTCTCTCTCTCTCTTTTCATCCCTATGTCCCAGTACCCCAGTGCAGGGTAGCAAACCGGGCGTGCGTCTAGTTAAAACTCCCTGCATTTTCTCTCTTCTATTTCTCTCTTTCTCTGGCTTGATGTAGAGATGTGAAAGAAAAGAAAAAAAAGGAAAACATGCTTAATGACTTTATTCTTGTACAGAATAAGGGAATAATACGATCACGAGCTGTGGAGGAAACCTTGTCACCTAGTGCGACGCAACAAAGAGCAGTGACATAGTATTTGCGTTATAGCGAGTGCAACAGACTAGACAGAGCAGCCCCTTTGTCCCTGTGGTGTGCGGAATACTGCGAAAATTGGTTGTAGCAAACGTTGCAAAGAAGTTTCTGGATGGGCCATCGAGGGCGACAGTTAAAGTTGAAAGCATCGCCAAGACAAAGGGCATGGTCTGAGAAACAAAAAAGAAAAAGAAATTCGTTCTCAGTACCAGCTGGCAACGCATCGATCGGCAGTTTGGGGCGTTACAATGAAAGCACGCAGCTTTTAAATGAATGAACGGTGACAGAGATGTTGACTAATGCAGACTGTGGGTAAATTTATACTATATATAAAACAGCATGAAGGCAAAGCGCGTTAGGCCACCAGCAAGATTCAGACACCTTTAGCTCGATGGGCACTGCAATACTGAAAAGGTCGCGCTGCTAGCAGTAATAGTTTCTCACAATGATCAGTCGTATAGCAGTGAGTTAACGCAATCGTAAAACGTCAGACGCCTCTGTGTGCGACCACATTGTCGTTCTGGAAATGGCCTTAACTGCACACGTTCGGCGATATCGATTTAAACTTCTAGTGTTAGCAGTACAACGCGTTGGCACCCTTGGTATTTCATTAAAATCGTTTACTCCTTGGCGTCAACATATCAACGTTCAGTCTCGCTTTTTTTTTAACCGCGCCTTAACCTTTTGTATGATTTCAGCTCTTCGGCAAGACATATCAGATGACTATAACGTCCCGAGTGTCGCAGCTTTTACGCTCCTACCACGGAGCACCGTTCTTTAACAAATATACTTGGCTTGCATACCAAAACATAATGCATAATTTTGCATAATGAATCCTTACCAACTAGCTGAGCTTTCTGTCGTTCTAAAATACCATAACATTTCTTGAGCTCCACTTTTTTTTCTTTCTTTTTTGATGGGCCCTCAATTTTTTTCCAATAATGTTTCTATCTTTGAACTTCGTCGTTTGTCACTTCACCTACGTTCAAGTCTGCCCACGTTCAAGTCTGCGTGACAATTACAATTATTTCCGTCACGATAACGAGGTGCTGTTGGTCCACGAATACGCTGTCGGCTACTCCTCGTCTCATGTCCTAGAAATGCTACGCGCTCACAGACACTTCTATAGTCATATATCCAGTTAATGCACGAAAACAATTTTTTTTTACAATCAGTACACACACAACGCAATTACAGTGCAACATTCGGAACAATACAAGAACATTAAAAAAATATGCAGACCAAACTGTCATGTTGGAATCTCTGTGAAGCTGGTAACTCAACGCTTTACATCCAACGATGATGCGTAGGATTCTGTTTTATTTTATTGTATGTAACGTGAAATCTCGCGTAATGTTCATGTTTGTCCAGCATAAAAGTCACCACTTCATTCTCATGCAATATTTGCGTTCACGCACTGCACCGTTAACAAGGTATCCCAAAAATGCAAACACCAAATTAGAAAGATGGCCATTGTCAGGTGTCTACACAGCGATGCCACGACGACGAGTGCGATGTATGATGGCGGTCGACAGAAGAATGGTGATGATAGGTGTATGCACCGTGAAGTGCGACACATATATAACTACAGTTAAGGATGCTCTGCCACTTGTCATAGCGGCATATAACCATTCTGGGGATTGGACAAGAATAGGCTCACACTCACAGAGGAAATACACTGAGTGTGTCACTCACACACTCCATAATCTTATGGCTGAATTAAAGAAAATCAAGTAAATCAAACAATCCGCTGAATATAATGAGCTAGTCAATTAGCAGACAGATGTGCTTTACAGATACCTATGAGGCGACATTATATGTTCCTGTTCTAGATAGGAAATAAATTTTTTTCTTACGCAGAGCAGAGGTGCGCGTACTGGCACTACTTTGTTGGCCAGCATTCAGGATAAGCCCGTTCGCTGGTACTTGCATTCGGCGCACATATAACCATTTATGTATGCTCACAAACATACCTACCGAGATACTGACCGGCTCAGTAGGAGGGTGTAAGCAAGGAAAACTTCGCTTTAAGTGAAACATTCAAACCAACAGCGTTTCGCATACACATCTGAAGTGAAATTAAATAATGAGTGACAAAACGAGCGACAAAAAGTAAAGCTTTCTTCCTACGCATTCCGCGCACCCGCAGATGTGGTATAGGGAAGAATAAATGGACAACCAAGCTTTCATTTTGCTTTCATTAAGATATTGGCAACCCTAGTAGTCTAATTGCGGAAACTGCTATCCTTCAAAACATAGATTTTAGGCCACGTGCGAAGAATGGAAGTCGTTTGAATTGTCACGGGAGTAATCAGTTTGAGCACGTTTCGGAAAGAAAGTAAAAGCATTTGAGATTCTACGCGTTGCGTTAATCAGTTTAAGCGAAGCTTTCATTTGTGTTTGCGAAGGCTGCTGTTCTCGTTTAGTGATCCTTTGCAAGTGTATAGAGCACACGACCAGGTTGAACACGCGTTCATCGGGAAACGCGTAGCTCAACATAAAGTTGTGGCGCTCGAAATTGCGGATCCCGCGACGAAGGAATGACGACGACGGTATGAGGATAATGAGATGACGACACTCAATTGAGAAATATAGAATGACCATGACGGCATGACTGTGGCTATAGGACAACGATGGCGCGACGATGACGGCCTGATGACACCCAAATTTTTGCGACCGAGTGACGACAATTGAACCGCCATGACGGCATGACGAAGGCTGTGTGACGAGGTCGAATAATGAAGAAGAAGTGACCATGATTAGATGATAATGACGGTATTACGACTGCGGCATGATGACAATGGGATGGCAACAATTAGGTGACGAAGCTTGAATGATTATGGTGGAACGAACACGACGGCATCAGAACTAGGACATGACCATGAATGCATGTCGACGACGCAATAACTACAATGGCATGATGACGATGGCATGAGGACACTGCAATGACTAGAATAGAATGACTACGGTTGAACAACAATGACGGTATGACAATGACGGCACGCGACGGCAAGATTACGGCGACGTGATGACGACGGTATGATGACAATGGATTGGCGACGACGGGCTAACGGCAACGGACTGATGTTAACGGCATGACGACGGCCGCGTGTTGGCGACGAAATGACGACGCAATGACCATGGCAGAATGAAGACGGTGGAACGATGACGACGGCATCACAACGAAAGAAGGATCACGGTGGAATCAAGGTAATGAAATGACGCCGTGTTGGAGCTCACGTCCGCGCTTACGTGATACATCGCCTGCCACCCCGGGCCGCCTTCCGTTCGCACTACATTCAGTGCTCCTCTGCACTATGCTCGGACCGGCTAATCGTGCAACACAGCACCTTCGCATATATGTGTATCCACAAATGTATTCGCCGAGCAACAGACCAACCCAGAAGTAGACAGCAGAGGAGACAGCAGCAGCAGCCACGAGAAACCCGAGGAGGGTAGGCAAAGAAAGCTACGCCCTTAAGAAAAGGCTTGCAGCGGGGGTCACCGCATTACGCTTCGCGTTGTGATTTGAATACAACAGTCTGCTACACCTCATTTGTATTAATCCCATATCCAATGTTGCAGATATAATCATTGTGGGTTCACCTAACCACTAATACAATACGGCAGAAGCTTACACGAAACACTCCAAACTTGCTTTAAAGTTCTGCAGCGGCAGGCTGCCGGATTCGTATAGTCGCCCCTTTAATGCAATGGCATACAGGTTCCTTGAAAACATTGGCTTAATTGACAAGTTTTATAACGTAGTATAGCACGTAGCATCGGCTTATTATGCGAAATATCTCCCTGTGTTTCTTTATTTGATTCTTCTATCACCTTTTAATCCCGTTATCCCTTTCCCCAGCACGAAGTAGCCAACTCCATGGTACTTACACTGGTTAACCTGCGTGTCTTTCCTTCCTTTTTTTTTCTCGCTCTCTCTAGCCTGTTTATACTTCAACACCATCAGCTTTGTCTTACCTTTCCATACGATTATCTTATATTTTCTTGTTTTTTCCCTTTACTTCCCTCCTCCTCCATGGGCAGTTTTTGTCCCGATCTCATTCCCTATGCAGAGTAGCGTGTAAGAGCCTGCACATACACCGGTTTCCATTTCAATAAAGGGCTTTCTCTCCCACTCACTCCAACATTTCTTTAATTTATGTATGGTCATATTTTCCATCCCTGAAAACAAGTCAGGTAGCAGCGTGTGACGCACTCTACATTGTCTCGGCAAACTCCGAGGCATCGTCAATTTATTAAAAGGTGCTGAGTGCATAATCTATTCCCTGACGAGATTGCGCCAGTGCATTAAACTCAATGCGTGGAATGAATAATTTCCTACCAATTTCAATCGACCACCCTTTGTTGGTTTTCCTGTACGCCTTTCCAGCGTACAAAAAAGGAGAAACACACACACACACACACACACACACACACACACACACACACACACACACACACACACACACATATATATATATATATATATATATATATATATATATATATATATATATATATAGAGAGAGAGAGAGAGAGAGAGAGAGAGAGAGAGACATAGTGGGGAAGCCATTATTTTGCAGAGCATAAAATAGAGCAAACCATATCCCATACCCATGCGAGCTTTCAGGTGTAGTGTTTTAACGTGAAAAAAAAATATGAAAGAAGAAAAACAAAGCGGGCGATAACAGAGGTGATGCAGGAAGGGAGCATTTAGGGCTCGAATTTGTAGCAAGCGAGGCGGAATGCTTAATGAGTGTGGAGCAAAGCCACAGAGTGATGATATATGGCTTCGGAGTTGCGGAAGCGGCGCTCTGTACGTGAGGGGCACACAGAATGCCCAGGTCGGAGCTTGCCGAGTCGCGATCATGCCTGGCGCACCATCTGCATCGCATGGAGTGCTGTGTCTTTGGCGGGCCTAATATTATGGGCGCTGTGTAGTGCAGCGTAATGTCGTAGAAGTAAGTCCTTTCTGAGGGGGAATCCTTTGTTTCTTCGACCCCTCTTTATTCTTTTTTTTCAGGAAGCGCAAATTGGCTTCTGCGGTGTGAAATCGTGCCTGCTTAACCGGGAGAGTTAGGAAGATAGAGCGAGAAGGCACGGTATCAGAGAATCAGAGGCGATAAATCACGCCGTGATAAAGCAAGCGGAGCTGTGAATAGCGATGTGCTTTATTTACAGGTGCGGCTGTGCAGTGGTTATAGCGGTACGACAAAAGCGTTATACAGCTCACAAGGTGTGTCTACACATCGCGGCTGTAGGGCACCGAAGGGTATGTAAGCATATGTTATGATAGTAGCGAATAAAAATACAAAGTAACCTTATCAGGAACAAAGGTGGACCTAGCCTGCATTCTTTTCTTTTCTGTGTGGGAAGCCTTGTAATTCATTATAGGTACTGAAGCTTTTCTTTAACTGACTATATCTTTTTATTTTATTGCCAATGTCGCCATTCTGTGCGGTTTGCGAGTTAAGAGAAGAAAAAAAAATATTTGCATTCTTTAGGGAACTCCAGTACGAATGCAAAAAAAATGGAAAGGGTGAGTCAGTATCGCTGCTGGTAGCTTTACCTTGTGCGAAAGTCGCCAAATCGCGGCCCAAAACACTCCCTCCCCCCTTTATTTTTTTAGTGTAAAGTGTCACTAAGTGATGATGACGATGGTGTGTTACTTGAAAGTGTGCTTGGTTTATTTTTCTTAATTTTATTTTGCCTAAACGCCTTATTTGTGATTTTTTAAAGTATTTCTTTAAGTCCCTTCCTGCGATGACGAGTCAGCGGTCGGGATGAGAACATACAACGTTGTGAAAAAGTGCCGAAGTTGAAAGCAAGGATTCATGTCGCCAACAGCGCACTCTGCTCTCGCCGAAAACACAACTATTTAGATGCGCCTACTGATGATATCTTCGACAGTCCCCGAAGCAGTTACTCTGATGGCGCTGCCGGAAACGTTAACTGACCATTAAAATGCCGCTAAAAAGTCGCTAAAGCAGGCAATATTCGTGTTAGGGTGACTAGAAACTCACTAAGTTTGGCGACTTTCGTGCTAAGATATCAACACTGGTCAGCTCATCGTTGCTAAGCAACACAGAAGGTCCGACTCGTACTGTTGGAAACCGAAAGTGAAGTTAAGAGTTCTTTGCGGAGACTCAGTTGCTAGGCCCAACGAAGCTGAAACAGGATATTACCATACATGACGAGCCTTGAACGTGTTAATGGCAAGCCTTGAGCATGTTCGCGATGCTGACAGTCACATGAAAAACAGCAACAACACGACGGAAAGGTGCGTGGACTACACTCACTGTCGTGGCACATACGAGTAACGCAGCTGCAATACCGACGGATATTGCGAGACTATCGATGGCTCGATAGTTGTCGTCGACTTTTGTGAGGTTTGCATGCAGCTTTTTAATAAGCTAATAATGTCGCGAAAGCGTCGACTAACACGGCGGTCAACGCCGTTTCGCGGGGCACAGCTACGAAAGTAACGACGACATGCGCATGCGCACAGAGCACACACTTTTCCGAGCGTGCTGCGCTAGGCTTTTTTGTCAAGCTACACATTTTTAGCCCCTGCATGTTGCCTATCCACTTTCAACGCAAACAGAAAAGCGCGCACCTGCTCCTGCGCGCACAATACTTACGCTTGAAAATGACAGATTAGCTGATAAACAGCAGAGACATGCTGGGTTCAGTGCAGACTTGTACGCCACAAATTGCGTGCAAATAACTAATAATTATCGAATAAATCTTTTGGTACTCTTTCAATTGATCGATTACTTAGCCTATATTTGGTAACACTTTCTATATTTCGCTCGCTTTTTTTTCAGCAGCCCATTACTTCATTGACGAGAAAAGCTGTAGCAGGTGACACAGATTTGAGCACTTAAATTTGGCGGCAACTACAGCAGGATTCGCCCGTGGTCGTGCCACGAAGCAGACACACGATTGCGCACATTCAAACAGGCAAGCCCGGGCGCTCACTAATTGTTTCTTAATATTAACGCTTCACCAGACGTTAGCCCAATAACTAAACCTTTGCCTGTATGGCTCGATAACGAAGGACACTTTGGAGGCTGATATCAGAAAATCACCTACGCATGATTTTTGAGCTTTTCTTTAACCCTTCCAGGAACGCCTATCCCGAGATCCATCAGCAGTGAAATGCTGCACTTCATACAGGACCCAGACGCAAGTATCGCGGCTTTAAGTAACGACCGTCCTGTGCGCCAGGTGTTCGTACATTACAACACTGCATGCCATGAATTTCTTCCCGCGCGTCCATAGAGCGACGTATGTGCCACGCCGTAGTGGGGGACTCCGAATTATTTTGACCCCCTAGGGTTCTTTAACGGCACCCAGTGCACGGCGCAGGGGCGTTTTTTGCATTTCGCCCCCTCTCTGCGCCCCCCCCCCCCCCCGCCGCCCCATCGAAATGCGGTCAGGGCGGCTGGGATTCGTTCAGTTTAGCTTATTCGGCACTAAACACTACGAAACGCGGCTCCCAGTGCAAACCCGCTCCCCTCGCCCTGCGAAGTTGAAGCTTGCCCACATGGCGCGATAAAGCGGTCTGCCTCGCACCTGCCGCTGAAGCAACTGTGCATCCAATCAGGAGTTGCACACAGAACCAATCGGAACAGGGCCGCAGGGAGTTGCAAATGTGACGGTAGCTTCGTTTTACGCCCCGATTTTGCGTCACAAAGGGTTGCGGCCAACGGCCATATTAGAGTAGCAAAACTTCCCACGGAACGCTTTCGCTGCCAACCTGTATTTTCTTAGCAAACTGGACTTTACCTTACCGTACACTTGTCGTGTGACCGATTTGGTTCACCGTCTCGCCAGGTACCAATGTCAGCAGGCACACGTCAGCAGGCGCTCGGGCCACAATTTCCAGGAGAACACCTCCTTTCTAGAACGTTAGCTCAAAGTTTACCCAGAACTGACCCATATGTCTTCCCAGCTTGTAGTTTCCTCGTGGCTCACAAAGAACCGCTGTGGGCACTTGCCGTCTATCTAAGCAACTATTGGACATTATTAAAATGTGCTGGGAAGTACTGACAAGTGTTGATACAACGAGAGCGTAAGTAGTACGCATATTCTTGAAAAGCAATAATAAAGTTTATGCAAGACTGGCAAAAAGCTACATAAAACATCGTACATACTGATCGCAAACACTTTACAATTGTGAAAAAATGCGGCAGAAGCTATCTCACGATGCCATGTCGGCGGTAATGCGTTAGCATTGCATGAATATAGCGTCAAAAGGTATTGCTACCGTCGAAACGAGTCAAGCACGAGGCGTGTACTGCAGCGGGACTCCTCTTGCGCGCTTCACTAAGAACACTCGGTTCACCATCTAGCACCGCCGCTGCGAAGCCTGTGCGTGACTACCGAAATGTACGCACGCCGGCGCCTGCGAACGCTGAGAACTGTTCCCTATCTTGCCGCACACTCCGTGGCACATACTCGGTGACCCAACTTGGCGAGACGTTCATTGAATAGCGGCACATACTATAGTGTGTGTGTATTCATGGCGCAGCTCGCTAAAGCGTTGGCTTGAATGGCGTTCATTGAAAAGCGGCGCATTCCCAGTGCATTTGTGACGCTTAGAGGAGGATAAATACGGAGGTGCAATTATACGTGCACGAGCCGAAAAATATCTCGCGGGGGAAGTACCAACAAAGAGAGCTTTGTCAGATGAAGAGGCGTACGCTCGAGGAAATGAAATATTGGAAATATAATATAATGGTAAGATATTCAGAGAACAGAAAGTTATCATGACGGCATTTGAAAGTTACTATAGAGAGTTGTTTGCTTGTCGTGAGCCAAAGGTGCCGGGCTACGCGGATGAGGTTTTGGCAGAAATGCCGGCGCTAGGCAAAGAGGAAATGAATTTATTGGAAATGATTATTAGTGTGGGAGAGATTGAGAGGGCTATTGAGGAACTAAGCTCGGGCAAATCTCCTGGTCCAGATGGGATCACCGCGGCATTTTACAAGGCGTTCAAGACGGATATGGCAACAGCATTGCATGAAGTATTTTCAGAGGCACTCGAGCTGGCGACTTTACCTCCAACGTTGAATCGTGCTCACACAGAACTAATCCCAAAAGGCAAAGATAAAAATATATTACGTAAAGTAACGGGATACAGGTCAATTACGTTGACAAATGTTGACTACAAGGTTTTCATGAAAGTTCTTGCAGCAAGGCTGCAGGGAGTTATACGGAAGTTAGTTGGGCCGCATCAGAGATGCGGCATCAGGGTAGGAAAATATTTACAAACATTCATACAGCTAGAAGCATTTTATAATATTGCGATAACGCTCTTCTCAAGGTAGCGATGCTGCAAATAGATCTAGCTAAGGCTTTTGACATGGTACCACATAGTGTTCTCTTTTTATTACTTCATTATGTAGGACTTCGTTCCGTCATGTGTAAAGGCATCAATATGGCACATCAAAGCTCATGTACCAATTGAATTGTTAATGGTGAACTTTCACAACACATACAAGTACTCTCTTCCGTTCGACAGGGTTGTCCGTTAAGTCTTTTACTTTTGGCTTTATTTTTGAAGCCGCTCTGTAGAAGAATAGTTAATAGTACAGAAATCAGGGGGTTTGAGATAGGATCCTGTGAAGTACGTGTTCTAGCTTATGCCGATGACGTTGCCCTATTTGCTACAGATAGGGAGATTGTTAGGTCATTATTAAGAATTACTGAAATGTTTTGCGAGAAAAACGACAGAGAAATAATAATCAAAAAATTATTGGTCTCTGCCATGGCCATTGGAATGCCACGCTCGTTGTTTTTGAATATATCCGGTGGCTCAGTATCGTGAGAACGAGTCACTCTGGCTAGAAAAAACGGATAAAATGCATGCGATGGCCGAACCATGGGGTGGCCGTGAATTGTCGACTTTTGCACGTGCCACTTTATGTAAGGTTTCTCTCGCTGCGAAAATTATATATCTTCTGCAGGCACTGTATTGTAGACGCAAGCACATTCAAACATTTCACCGAATCTTTTCCACGTTTATCTGGTGTTCTACGTGGGAGCGAACATCAAGGACAAATTTGTTTCGTCGAGTAAAGAAAGGTGGTCTGTCGGTGTACCACTTGTTTCTTCAGCAAGTTGTATCACGCTTCATATTGATAAGGGGTGAAAGAGACCCGCTTCTGTGTTGTTTTTTTCAAACCATGTTTGTTAACAGTTTCTATGCCTGATTTTTTTTTTCTTTAGCCATTGGCCCTCATTACACAATTTCAAGGATCTTGGGTGAAGTTGTAACGTCCTATCGTTTCCTTAGCGCAAGATTTTCCCTTGAGTACCTCTCCAATGTAAAAAGAAAGCGTATTATGAAGGATCCCATTGAGAATGTGTTCCCTGTTCCGTTGTATCATTTAATGTTTCAAGAAGGGCCTGGGCAAGACGTACTTAAAAGGGTTAAAAATATGTGGATACCGGAAAACGTTAAAACATTTTTCTTCAAGCTTCACACGGGAACCTTGCCTGTTAAAACGTGGTTAGAGGAACGAGGGATTTATGTGCCATAGGGAAGCAGATGCTTTCTGTGCAACAAAAATGAAATGATCGAACATGTTTTCATTGATTGTAATAATGCCATATTCTTTTGGGATTATATTACACAGAACTTTAAAGATAGACCTACCCCTCAATCCACATGAAATTCGTTTTTTACCGTCTGAACGTGATTTTGAGCAGATGGATGTTATCTTTTTATTGGGCTGCACGCAGTCTGGCGTAGACTGTTGGCATATAGATATTGTGATGTTAAAGGCCTATCTGTGTATGAATATTTTGTGGGAATGGTCGTGAAAGTACGTGACGTGTACAGGACGAAAGACTGTGATGAAGCTGTGGTGTCAATGCTTGATACTTTAACACATATCAAGCGAGTGTGATATATGATCCCAAACTCTCTTGAGGCTTGTAGCCAAGCTGAAAATAAAGAAAAAAAAGCCTTTGTGGCACAGCCTGAAAATTCACCGGGTTACTGTCCTTGAGCAACCCTTGTGACGTGGGTTCGATTCCTCTGAGCATGGGGGGAAATTTAAACGATCTTTTTTTCGTCATTTTAGAGCGGCACCTTCTTATTGAAACGTACCTAGCTACCCAAGTTGGCTTCAAAGACGTTTATTGAAGAGCGGCACGCACATACTAGCCCATACCTAGTGACCCAAGTTGGCGTCAAAGAGGTTTTAACATCCGCACAGACCCAGTGGCACATACGCAGTTCTTCAAGTCGGCATCAGAGTTATTTTGAATAGCTGCACCTAACCCGTCGACAGTGACACATGCCGGCCTGTAAGAGGTTCGCTGATGGGCGGCACGAATGTTCAATTGCCACATACTCAGTAACCCAAGTTGGTTCGATGGTTGTTTTCAAGCCATGTTACTTCAGCCCGATGTGCGACTCATCCACCCACGATCTACCCCGTGACGAAGGTAGGCCGGGTAGGCACACGCACACACACACACACACACACACACACACACACACACACACACACACACACACACATATATATATATATATATATATATATATATATATATATATATATATATATATATATATATATATAGATAGATAGATAGATAGATAGATAGATAGACAGATAGATAGATAGATAGATAGATAGATAGATAGATAGATAGATAGATAGATAGATAGATAGATAGATAGATAGATACCCCTCCCCCGAAAAGTGCGTGATGCGCTTATTATATATCTTCTGCAGGCACTGTATTGTACACGCAAGCACATTCAAACATTTCGCCGAATCTTTTCCGCGTTTATCTGGTGTTCTACGTGGGAGCGAACATAAAGGACAAATTTGTTTCGTCGAGTAAAGAAAGGTGGTCTGTCGGTGTACCACTACACGTGTACCTACACGCAGATGCAACGCAATGTTGTAATCTAAACGACGCGAAGCAAGTCTGCGTTAGTGAGGTGTACCATGCAGTATAGGATGACACGCGCACATTCTCGTCGCCTGCATGTAGCGGTAATATAGCTGGCTGTGTCACGAGGACAATGGCGATGTATGCTGCTTGTCTAGGGAAGAATGTTGATGAGGTGTGTACGTGTACAGCGAAGTATGACACATATGTGAAATCATCTAAGGCATAATACCACACACTTTGTCTCACAGCAAAGCGTACCCAATCTGAGGGATTGATAGTGAATAGGCACATACATATGGTTGCAGATACCCAGAAGCCCAAGTGGTCGTTTATTTCTCAAGAAACGTTATTTCCGTACACCAAATCCGCGGGAGTTAACAAAGAGGGCATTCGTTTAGAAACATACTTTCAAAAATAAATTTGGCCTATTATTTGCGGTA
The DNA here is from genome assembly GCF_038994185.2 of Dermacentor albipictus. Taxonomy (NCBI): domain Eukaryota; kingdom Metazoa; phylum Arthropoda; class Arachnida; order Ixodida; family Ixodidae; genus Dermacentor; species Dermacentor albipictus. Next base: position 2,157,743 of record NW_027225571.1, on the reverse strand, counting down.
CATTTCTTTACATCGATAACTCAGAGCCAGACACTGGCATGCTATAGAAGGTAGCTCGTCTGCCTGGTGGCCGAGCTCCCGAACACTGCTTCTAGTCAAGTAGCTGGCGGTTTTCTTTTAATCTGTGTGTTTTAAGTAATTGTTTTTGACCTTTTGTTTCAATATCTGTTAACCTTCCAGAGTAATTTTCTATTCCTTGGCAATCTCACTCTCATAGCCAGGTCAGGAGGCTTCCTCCTGGTCGGCTTCTGTTCCTAACTCTGAATTGCCGGTGGAGCTTTTCTTACGCAGTGGGACGAGCAGCGTACCTGTGGCTTTGGTTCCGAGTGATGGCGGGGTGATTCGCATGAAGACTCCCAAAGCAATTCAAACCGAACTCCGGATGGCCTCGTCCAATTTTCAACAAATCACCAAGGTTCGACAGTTTGGCCGAGGGGGCATTCTTTGCTGCTTGTCAGACCAGGCTTGTGTTCAAGATTTACTGAAGTGCGGTGTTTTTGCGATACATCCGGTGAGCAGTTTCATTCCTCATCACCTTGCATGTACCAAAGGCCTAGTCCATGGTGTCGACATAACTCTATGTCCGGCAGAAATCTTGGAAATGTTTTCAGCGGCATGCATGATTTCTGTGTATCGCTGCAGCCGCGTCGTTGATAATAAGCGTATGCCCTCTGAAACAGTCATAGCTACTTTCGCTGGAATTAACCGCCCATCGGAAATCAAGGCATGGCCACTTATATACCGAGTTGAGCCTCTATCACCTCGTGTCCTTCAGTGCCTAAAGTGCTGCGGTTTGGGCACTCCATAAAAAGCTGCAGGTCTAACACACGATGCCGAATTTGTGGAGAAGGCCATCATTCAAATGACTGTTCTTCCCGAAATGAGTCCTGCTGCCTTTGCAGTGGTCCCCACCTAGCAAATGAACCTAATTGCCCTGCAAGGTCAAAAGAAGTACAAATCCTCGAAATAGTTGATAGACGTCGATGCTCTAGTCGTGAGGCCATTGGAGGAATTCAGAGCAGAACTCAAGGATATGCTGGTATAACGGCCCGTCAAACATTGTCTATGGATAACTCAATCTCGGAGGCTGTGGCAGCTTCCGTAGAAGAGGCGCTGGAGAAAGCAGTGGAGGGCATCATGTCAAATCTCACCGACTCCCTTGTTCAGGTGCTGTCCTCACATCTAGCTCCGTGGCTTCAACTAACTAATAAAGCCAATATTGAGGATCCGGTGTCGGACCTACCGTGGAGTCCACCAATTGAAATATCGACCGCGCAGACATCGACAAATAACAAGTCATCAAAGCCATCAACTTCTGAGAAAATCGACCAAATCTGTCTTTCTGACACAGGTGGGGTGGAAAATCAAGATGTAGATATGGACCCCCGATCTCTTAAACGAACAACGTCACCGACAGAGGAAAAATCTAACTTTCCCATCAACTCCAAAGCAAAAAAGTACGTTAGAGAGATTCCTACTAAGAAGGACTTCTTAAAACAGAACGTTTTGGACCAAGCAGTCTTTGGTGCTCGGATTTATTCACCATAGGAATTTTACAGTAATTCAGTGGAACTGTCAATCCCTACTTTCGGCCGCAACAGATTTATTATATCTTATTTCTACATACTCTCCATATATTATTATTTTACAGGAAACTTGGCTTGCTGCTGGTCAATCTTTTCATCTAAAAATTTCTGATGTTTTATATTGGACCGCCCATCCCGAGGCGGTGGTTTAGTGTTGTTTGTCTCATCAAAAATCTGCCACAGAGCTACTGTAGCATACTAGATGATGTCCCCAGACTGTGAAATCCTAGCACTGGATATAATGATACCTGGTTGCACACCTTTTTCTATAATTAACACGTACTTCCCCGCTGGAGTACAAGATACCTGTTATCTAGGTATCTCTATTGCTCGCAATCAGAAGAACATCATACTAGTGGGAGATTTTAATTCTCATCATGTATTGGGGTGTTTCCGAACGGACACTTGTTGCAAACGCTTGTGGGATTGGGTCTTAATGAATCATTTCTCCTGCTTAAATTTGAGAGCACATATTTTTGTTCATGGTCAGTCGAGATCTGCCCTAAACCTGACGTTTGCTACCCCCAGCATGACTGTCACCTCCTGGAAGACTGTAGATTCCGGAACTAGCAGTGATCCCACTCCTATCAGTTTTGAACTGCTTACTCCGTTAACTAGTCTAAATAATAATATGCGTACTTTTGTCAACAACGAAAAATTTAAAGATGCTTTAAAATCAGCTTTACAAGCCCAGGAAGGCATGGAGAGGGATATTAAAGCAATGAGCCTATGTTCAATACTAAAACTGTCATAAAAAAAAGCTCAATTTGCTGTGAAATCTTATAAGGATGGATCATATTGTCCCTGGTGGAATTCTGAGTGCGAGATAGATTTTAGACGTAGAAAAGCTGCATGGAAAACGCTTTTATACAACCAATGTCCTGTTAATTGGGCTGATTATACATATATAGCTCCCACATTTAAACGAACAGCCTCAAAAGATAACGAGGATTACGATTCCAGGCACTACACATACCTTTCTAAGTCTAGCAATAAAAAAGCCCTGTTTAAGTTTCTTCGATCTCGCAAAGCTATACCTGCCCCCGTGAACGTCGAATCTGTTGTTCTATCAACAAAAGAATTATCAGAATCACTTGAGAAAATTACTCAAGGACTTGCGCGACGTTTCACAGATAAATTGCCGATAGGACTGAAGAAACCTCCCTTGGTAGACGATTTTGTAGCAATAAGAGCGACAGAGCTTGAAGGCATTATTAATTCATTGCCGGCGTCAGCCCCCGGTCCAGATGAAATTACAACAGGAATGCTAAAAGTTTTATTTGACTATGCGCCTCAGGACCTACTAAACATTATAAATTTTTCTCTGAAGAATTCATGGGTTCCAAGAGAGTGGAGAGAAGCTAAAATTACCCCAATATTAAAGAAAAAATCATCCGGGCTTGACTTAGAAAACAGAAGACCGATTTCTCTTACCTAAAATGTGGTCAAATTAATAGAAAGGGTTCTTCACGGCCGTATAACAAACTTTATGCAGGATGATCGCCTTCTCAGTCCCTGTCAGATTGGATTTCGTCCGGGCCACTCCATATGGTGCGCCCATGTAGATTTAGAGAGTCGCATTAAACTTGCTCGCCGCAAACGAGAGTACGCAGCTTTGGTGACGCTAGATTTAGCAAAAGCATACGACTCTGCAGAACATTGTATTCTTGTTGATAAGTTTCACTCTACGAATTTCCCAAAATATATAACCGCGTGGATCTGTGAATTTAAAAGGGACAGAGAGTTTCATTGTTACCAACACAGTACTTCTACGTTTAAACAGAAGCAGACAAGAGGTGTACCACAGGGTTCCGATCTTTCCCCTATATTATTTAACATTTTGCTAAGCACCATTCCTTTGTCTCCGGAAGTACATGTTTATGTTTATGCGGACGATATTGCATTTTTTTCCCTCCGCAAGCAATTTACATTCTCTACAACAGTCGTTGCAAAATTACTTAGGAATGCTGGAGACATGGCTAGAGAGATTAAGTATGGCATTAAATATTAGCAAAAGTGCCGTCTTGGTATTCCCATTAACTGCACAAGTGCATATTTCTTTGCAATACCGACAGGAAATCATTCCTCAAGTTGACGAAGTCAGGTACCTTGGTGTTATTTACAATGGCAAACTCACCTGGCGCAGTGACATTGAACATATTAAAAGAAAGGCAGAACGAGCCCAAGCTGTGTTTCGCCGGCTCAGCCACCGCCGCTCTGGACTACGCAGGGATACCTTACTGATTATTTATAAACTGTATGTTCGGCCCATATTAGAATTCGGCTGCGTAATATTTTCCGGTGGCCACGCCTGCAAAATTAAACCTCTCATACTTTTAGAAAGAGAAGCTCTACGGTCATGCCTCGGACTTCGTAGGTTTGTTGCCAACGCTGTTTTATATCAGGAAGCTCATATACCCACCCTAGATTGCAGATTCCGCATGCTTATGGTTCAGACATTTTTAAAAATTTATGAGTTTCCAAAAAGACCTAAGCAATATTCTTTGATCACTGAACCAACTGAGTTTTTTCAGGTATCGTGGTCAAGATTCCACAGTCCTCAGATATTATTTGTGGAAGCACAGTTACAACAATTGGATGTGTCCATACGCCAAATTGTCATCCAAATGATGACTTAACAGACCTCAAAATTGAGTTCGAGGACATATTTCCGAATCATGCTAAACTGTTACCAAGGCGAGATTTAATTATTATCTTACACGACCAGCTACACCAACTAACCACTGAAAATGCGATACCTACTGAGGCTTCTGTGTGCAATGAGAAGGCGGGAGTGGGAATCTTCTCTGAATCGCTACAATGGTCTTACTCCCTTCGCCTTCCCGATTTCACACCTATATTTCGAGCAGAATTATTAGCGATTATATTAGCGTTACGAAAACTCCCCCAAAACGACCCATTAGCTGTTATTGTGACCGACTCGCTATCTGTATGTGCAGCACTAACTGCATCTTTAGATAGAATTCAAAGAACATTTCGTTCGATGGTACCTCCGTGCTTACGGAAAGTATGTTTGCTTTGGGTACCGGGACATCATGGGTTACACTTGAATGAAATGGCCGATTCACTCTTACGAGCATCCCTCAACGGCCCTATCATATCTGTTTTGCCGACATCAGCTTATGTCACCGCGGCTAGGTACATAAATTTCGCTATATCTCAAAACTCTGCAACATCCATACTAACACCGTCTTCTGATTTCCACCATCTTGGCTTCCCATGGAATAATAATTGGTGTCCTTCAAGACAATAGGATGTTTCTTTTGCAAAATTGAGATGTTGTATACCTCCTCTAAATTTTTACTTACACAGGTCCGGTCTCGCTATGTCCCCTCTATGTTCTTTTTGCAGTGCACCTGAAACTATCGAACATTATTTTCTCTCCTGCCGCCGCTGTATAAGACAAAGAAAACTATTAGTACACTTATTCACCAAACTTGGGCTATCGCTAACCTCACCAAACATTCTTTCTTTTGGGGAGACCTCACTGGGATCCAGCCACAATGATGCTTTTCTTGCAATTTACAATTTTATTAGAGATACAAAAAGAGTACCTTGCTGACTTTCTAAAATTATCAATATTTTCTATTATTTCATTTATTTACTTTAACTTGTTTCATCAAAATTCTTAATAATATTTTCATCACACGTCTAAATTACAGTTCAAGTCTCACGCTCCACAATTTAAATCTAGTTTGGCTTTAGTTCTAAGCATACGAAAAACCGCCTGCTTCTTGGCCGATCCCCCATAGTGGGTATGCGCCACTGTCTGGGGCACAAGACAAGACAAGACAAGATAACAAGCGCGACCGAGGAAGAAGAAGCCCAGCGCTGCACGAGCCATTGCACGGGCCTCGAGAGCGCGTCTCGAACGGCCATCGGAGCAGCGGTGGCTCGGACCCCGGCAGGAGGCCGTGTTCCCACCGCTCCTCCAGAAGGCTCGCCCGGGACACCGCTTGCCTGTCTGCTCCTAGGCCGACGACAGTGACAGGTTGGTCGGCAGTGAGTGCGGACGGAGGCTCGAGGACCGAGCGTGGACCACCATGGATGAGGAGCCCGCCAAAAAGGGAGCGGCCCCGCCCCAGACCAGGACCAGGACGACGAAGCGGCAACCGCCTGCTGCCGACGATGGCGGCAGTCTTTCTACTGAGGCACCCACTGCCAAGCGAGCACGCGGAAGGGCCGCCAAAGTTCCACCGTCACCAAAAACGAGAACCCGGTCAGCGAAGACGGCAACGCCAAAACCAGTCGTCACCACGGCTACCAGAAATGCGAGAAAGGCCGATGATGCAGTGCCACCCGGCGCCAACGTCTATGTCCCGACCACCAGCAAGGAACGCAAGTCGCGCAGGGTGAGCCGGAAGACGCGCTCGAGGAGCTCCTCCCGGAGCGATGCTCAAACTGCTGCGTCCGGGGCTCCGAAGCGTCGGCACCGCTCGCGGAGTTACTCCCATGGCGGCAGCACTCATCACGCAAAGAGGGGCAGGAGCCACAGGAGATCAAGGCACTCGTCTCGCAGTGGTGACAGTGGCCACAAGCGGAAGGGCAGACGCCGTGGAGGGTCGACCACCTCCTCACAGAGCAGCCGCGGAACTAAGAGGGGCCGCAGGAAGACCCGCCGCCGCCATTCCAAGAGCAGCACCTCTGCTGCGAGTACCAGGAGTGGCGGGAGACGGCGCCGTCACGCCCGTAGTACGCGTTCGTCGTCAAGCCGCGGAGGAAAGCGGGGCAACTCGCGGAAGACGGTGAGCAGCTTCTCGTCCAGGTCTCGTCGGGTCAAGGGGACCGCTGGCAAGGCTGCCAAAAGAGGCAAGCGCAAGTAAAGATGGTCCCAGTGACCGGGAATACATGTGGGCCAGATCCAGAGAAAATTTGCACTTGGCCTCAGACTTGCCTCCCATTTACGATCGAGGAATGAATGGGGAGATGCCCTCAATGAGCAAAACTTGGCTTGCGCAAGAGGACGACAATGGCAAATAAATTTCACTCTCAATGCGCTCTACTGTTTTTACTGCTGCCGAATCACCCTCTGTAGGAAAGGTTTCCGAGGGTGCGATTTCTTCGCTATTGAATTAAACTTCAGTAACAGGCGACATTTATGTTATGAAGCACGGTAGTGTTTGTACAAGTCATAGCATCCTCTCGTGGTGCCCTATAGTAAGCGTGTAGGCAACACGACGACAAGCGAAAGAGAATGGCAATAACGTAAATAAAAATAAATAAATAAATAAAATAAAACTGCACAACAGAAGCTTTACGGCAGAATCAAGAGAATCAAGAGAAATTTCAGGCCGCTTGTTTGCGACGACCTTTTCCGGAAAGGCAATGATTGCGTTTTGTACGGTTTCTTCGGGGGACTGGAATAGGGTCTCCCATGCCCTGAGGCAGCTGGCAGAAGCTCTCTGGGTGGGGGAAAGCTCCCACATTACCAGATGATGTGGATTTGGTTTCCTATGACGTTTTTATCCCAGTTCTTGCATACAGTGTCAACCTCTCCACTTGTGAAGACCGCTAAGCGATGAGGAGTCGTAAGGTTGGTGTACTTTGAATTCGGCGGAGGACAGTAGCCTGCGCTCTAGTGAGGTTCCTGTCTCGTATAGTGTATATTCTCCTGTCCTTTTTATATAGGTTAGTAAGTTCGTTGCAGGAAGCCACTACCTCTCTTATCGGGGGTCCGGTTCCAAGAAGAGCGCAACCCGGTTTGTTAATCGTCGGGCCACCCTATGCGCCTCCTCGATCGCGGGATTTCCCGAGTGAACGGTGACCTAGACAAGATTGAGTTTGGTTCTGGCTTCCTGATTGAAGTTTCTCAGGAGCTTGGCTGTATTCAGTCCCACACTGCCCCTCATAAAGCTGAGAATAGCGCTCTTAGAGTCGCTAAAAACAGTGTGCGTAGTTGGGTTCATGATGGCCAGCGCTATGGCCGCTTCTTCAGCTTCTTTGATTGATGCAGCTCTAGTTGAGAGCACATTTACAATTTTAAATTCTCCATCCACGGCACTCGGGGTGTATGTGCTGTGGTTCTGGTTGGCGGCATCGACGAAGACCGCGGTTCGGTCTTGTTTGTGCTTTTCGCATAGTTTGTCTGCCCTGGCTTTTTTCCTGCCGGAATGTTTTTGGGTATAGGTTTGACATTTAGGGCTTCGTCATGAAGGTCTAGTTCCGTGTTTCTACATTTAAAAACGGCCACGTAAACCGAAATAACTGTCCACGCAATTATTTGTTCAAGTTACCCGATTAAAGACGCACCACTGCGAAGCGTGGCTTGCAGTGCAACCTCCCTGTGTCGTAGTAGGCTGCGTAAAATGAAGCTTATGTATAAAGCCTGATAAAGAAGCCCTCCGCTTAGCCCCTGCTGCTTAAGTGACTATGTATCCAATCAGGAATTGCGTGCTGCGCAAATCGAAGTAAGACCGTATGAAGAGGGAAGTGCAACGGCTGCTTCATTTTACGTCACGCTTTTACGCCACACAGGGACTGGAGTGAGCTTCGTTTTCAGGTAAATTGAACAAATAATTTGGCGCCAGTTATTTCAGTTCTACATGATAATTTTCTTAAACATTGCAATATAAACATGTTGCGTACATTGGTAACTAGAAATGTAATTATTGCAGATTTGTTCGATTTGTGTTCAGGTGGTGTCCACCTAGGCAGATAATTCATGTGTAGTGAAATAAATCGAGTAAACACACACACGCGCGCGCGCGCGCGCACACATGCACACACACAAAAACACACACACACGCACACACACACAAACACACACACACACACATGCACAGAGAGAGAGAGAATTATCAGAATGCACCGTGTGTATGGGTGCTTATACCTAATATCGTGAAGCTACAGATCACTGGGAATTGCATGCTACTTAGAACATGGAACATGGCTGCGCACGTTGGTTCAAGCATACGTGGGTGCGGGAATGGTTACGATTACTATAAATCTGTTCGGTACTCCCTGGTCAATACGAAAACAAATATCATTCTTCTCCTAACCTAATGCACTAGTAGCTTGACCAGTACATTCGCAAACACGTCACATTGGCTCGAATTGATATGAATGTCAGTGGTGTGGCAATAGCGCCAGGTTTGCGATGCCATGAATACGGCCTGCAAGCTGGCTGACACTGCAGTAACGCCTTCGACGCATCTTGACTGTACCTAGCTTCGGGCGAAGTCATCATCTATGGCACAGTCAGACGCCTGACGCTCTGCCAAGTGGTCAGAAAAGTGTCACTCCTCCACACCAAGGAAACTAACACCTTCGAGGGTGGATTTGATGTTGAAACACTCTTCTTCACCCTTACGTTTAATTCAAATTGATAAAATTGGCGTATACTCGTTTGTACTACCCTCCCATACGCCCGTGCCCAATCCTGCCAGAGCATACTCCTCTATACGCTGCCTAAGCTCCGCCGGGACTGTGCAGTAAGGGTGGCAAATGACCGCCAACGCTCTGTACCTTGCCCCATCTCCCAAGCACTTGCGAAGCACCCGACACGAGGGCTTAATTCCTGGGTTCGAGAAACGTCCTAGTATAGCGTGATGCAGCATGCGACCATGTTAAATGTATTTTCTTCTATTCCTTAAGTTGTTAAAGCCCGCAGAAGCCTGCAGGAATGAGGAGCCACCGCGTTGGCAGAAAAAACTTAATCTGGTGCTTCAACCCGCGTCCTAAGGCTTTCTCTAAAAAATAATAAATAAGTTTAAGTTTACGCAGCGCAAATTGCAACGCGGTTGCGATGCAGAGGTTGTTATACCGGGTGTGCCAGCTGACTTCGACCAAGATTTAAAAAATAAACAAGAGCTCTAGCGAAATTGTACTAACTGCATACTAGCGGTAGTCGTGTGCACCTACAACCAGTATTTTTTCATCAGTGAATATTAATCAAATAATTGTTTTTATTTGGTCAACTTCTTAATTATTTCTTGAATCTCTAAAATGTCAGTTGTAAGCTTGTAGGACGCTTCAGATAACCTGGGATTGAAGCATTTTTTTTCATACTAAGGTTTGCTTGGTTCGTTTTGCTGAGAAAAAACAAAAAAAGCCCGCGAAATGCGCCGCACATGAAATCGATACGCGTTCGTGCGCGTCTATGCAAGCGCTCCCAAACGAACGTTGGATGATACAGGGCTGCATTCTTTTGTCGCCAAATCGGACACGGCTTCGCCAAGTAAGATGAGTCGCTAGGCTTCGCGACCTAACTGGGGGAGTGCTCATGTTGTGCTCATGCGGCGCTCATCATTACTTTAACCTTCGCACGTCATGAAACAAAAGTAGTAAAGAAATTCCAGCAAAAGAACGTCAAGCAAGCAAAATAGCACGGAAAAAGAGAAAAGGCAGCTGTCAGAACAGAAAAGGGCTGCACAGGAATTTATTTAAAAAAAACACGTCAGGTGCCTTAGCCGATCACGGCGACACATCCAAAAGTGAAAATGGGTTAGCCTTTTCCTCTTTTTGTCTCTTGAACTCCGGAAAAGACGCAAAACCAAGCAGTACTTTTTGCTGTTTGCATCTTCCTCGCAAGCTTTCTAATCTAAGAATAAGGTGACATCATCAAAGTGCGTTAGGGAGTCACGTTTCATACCAATTTTGAATAGTTAATTTTCCACTGCTACTTATAGCACCTTTTCAAAAAGGTCACCGTCTAAAGCAATACAGTACTTGCTTCTATGCAAAACTTATGCTGTCGCAGCCTTGACCATTGACGATGGGATCTCGCGGCAGTCTCTGCTCATTTTCTTCTTCTGTGCGTCCGGTGTGGTTCTATCGCTGCTATACACGCGGTTTTTTACGTAACACCGCAGAAAGAAGTCCAGCGGTGTCATGTCCGGCGACCTTGCGGGCCAGCGCGCCACTATGCTCTAGACCACCATCGCGTGGGAACCACATGTGCCGAAAGTGCGCAAGTGGAACGCTGTAACAGACGTTGTTCACACGGCCGCCGAGGATGTCGTTCACGTAGCGTTGCGTCGTTAGCGTGGCATCAAAAAATTGACCAATGGTTACGATACTCCCTGATGCGAAGTTAAGCGCCCATCTATGCCTGTTTTCATTTCGCGATATATTGGCTGGCGCGGGCAATCTGTCTCGTGCGGCGGTTCGCAAACGGAGCGAAGTGGTGCGCGACTGTCTCGCTAATCGGAAGATCGCGAGAGGCAATGCGACGGCTATGCGCGGGTGTGACTCACAGCAGCCGCCGCAGGCAGACCTCCTCTCATGCAGCGCTTGGTGGCTTCATCGGTGAACAGACGACGCGCGCTACTCTGGCGCCATTTCGTAGACAGCCGCACAAGCCGTCTTTAGCGGCACTACGCTTTCTTTCTCACGCTTTCGCCACACGCTCCTCCTCCGCTTTCCGCCTCGCGCTCTTTCGCAATCGCCGTCTTTCTTCCCACGCTGCGCTCCTTCATCTTTTGCTGTGCTCGTTCGCTCTGTAATGCCGTAAGAGGCCGATGCCGACGCTCCCTGATGGAGCGAGCGTCTAAGAGCTGCGCCCTAAAAAGATGGTTCCGACGATGTTGCCATCAAAAATGCCGCACCATACAATAAATGACCATTGGTATTAGTGTCATGTGTGCGCCAGCCCGTGGGGATTCTTATCACTTTAGTAGTGCACGTTGTGAAGATTACCTTGTGCGTTTCTGGAGAATTTCGCTTAGTCCATGCACAGCACGCGGATCAGAAAGTTCGGTTCTTGTTCACATTTCATCAAAATTTAATTGCCAGAGTCATGTAAATCTCGCTATTCAATATTTTGACGCAAATGTACATGGTGCGGGTGCATCTGACCTTTTTTAAGTATTTTCCGCACCGATGACTTCGCCGTACCAGCCTTCGCACTGGTGTCGCGCTCACTGCCGTGAGGGTCTGCATCAAACAATTCCAAAACATTCGTTTCAGCTTCTTGGCCTACAATCCCCGTCTTGCGTCGCTTTCTTATGGAGTTACCCCTCTCTCAAAGGGCTTCGTAGTTTCACAGTACCGTTGACAAGACTAGTGTGCCCTCCACAATGTCATATCCGGTATATATATATATATATATATATATATATATATATATATATATATATATATATTGGCTTCCTCCCCCCCAGAACCAGGATCATTTTCGCCTGTGATGACTCGAGAAAAGCATGACTGTTCCCTTAACAGGCCCTTCAGCAGCTCTGGCCCTCATGAGCTGACAAGTGCCGCGCATACAATGCGCGCTAAGGATCATTTTCTGCTAAATATTACGTCGATACGCGTGGCGGAAACAGCTGATATTTCAAACCTAACGCCGTTTGCCGTTCTCGCGGGCACCGCGCTCCGAGCCGGAGAGTAGACGTATATCGCAGAAGTGCGCCTACGTGCATCGCACTGCTGTGACGTCACTCGTAGTGACACGTCACTTCGAGAATTATTCAAGACGGCATCTGTTGTTTGTGTAATCTGTTGCTGCAATTGAAGAATTAAAGTTTAGAGAAATAATAAAACACACAAGCCGATTGCCTCCGTGTTCTTGTTTTACTTAGTACCGCAGCAAGAGAGATGTACTTCCGTTTTCTCTGCTTGTCATGCAGTCGCGCCCGCAGAAAGCGAAACTACCTGCCATGGTTGTTTAGTAGCTATGGTGTTGGGCTGCTAAGCACGAGGCGGCGGGATCGAATCCCGGCCACGGCGGCCGCATTTCGATGGGGGCGAAATGCGAAAACACCCGTGTGCTTAGATTTATGTCCACGTTAAAGACCCCCACCCAGGTGGTCCAAATTTTTCGAGTCCCCCACTACGGCGTGCCTCAGGAAGTGGTTTTGGCGCGTAAAACCCCATAATTTAATTTTTAAGAAAGCGAAACTATGTCATTTTCTACCGTGTTCCTATGCTCTATCAACTATTTGTGTCTGGCTCAGTATTCGCGTAGCACTGACTTATACCGCTAGTCAGGTGTTCTCGTGCATAGCGCGCAAAATCTTGTGCGGTGCGAAACGAGACAAACGTTACAGCTCGCGCGTGACGCCATCAGCAGAAGTGCGCCACGCAGTAAAAAAGGGAGCGAAAAAAAAATGAAGGCGGGGCCTATGACGTATACGTTCCGCAATCCTCGAGCTCCGCTATGCGATAACGAAGGGAAGGACTTTCGGTTGTGGAGGCTAGACGAGACAAGTGGAGAGGGTGTCTCTGTTGGTAGTGGCCCTCGCATCCTGAAATCATAGGTTCGGGGCACTGAAATATTAAAGCGAGAGCGTGAAGGAGCCCGTGTCCCAGAAAATCCAGTGTCGGACGTCGTTACAGCAAAAAGATTTTCGAGCCACGCATACCCAGGCCTTCCAAGTGACGCAAGAATTGACTGAATTAATTTAATTTCTCAAGCTAAAGTACGTATAAAATCGTAAACTACGACTTACACACAACCTACAGACATGATAGCTCTCGGTCTGTAATTTGACTATACGAGAAACCATAATTCTGTTGCACGAAAACTCAAAGAAACCTCTTTTCCAGCCTTTCCACAATTCATAGACCCGAGACGGCGTCCACCATTAGCGCACGCCTGCGCGTAAATATATTGGAGTCCAGGGAGCGGCGCGCCCGCTTCCTTGAAACACTTCCACATGGCGCTCGCCTCCACCGCATCGCGGCCCATGCAAGAGGCCGCGTTTCTACCAGAAAGCCCGCCTTCGTGCATAGCGTTCGCCGCGAGCGCTTCCCGGTAAACATTACGGTTACATACGCTGCAGGTGCCGGTAAGCGTGAGACGCAGCCAGGGATCTTTGAGTGATATCGCGCTCCTCTCTTGAAGGCGAAGCTTAAGCATCCTCCACTTCATTTTCTAAGTCGGCTATTAATAAATTTATTTGAAAAATTCTTGCGGCCGAACGCTCCCGAGAGGGCACGTAACAACCTCCAGCATATAACCGAAATTTGCTATGTGGTGTGGTGAGGGACCCTTTAAAGAGCGAGGTCACTCGCGTGATACCGTTGAGATGCCCTGTTAAATTCTACGCATCGACAGGCCAAGCGACATCATTTACAGAGTCGACAACACCATGCGCTGGTCGCATAGTTCCGCCAAAACACATTAGAGGGACATGAGCGAGCGAAAGTTTTAATTTGTATTACCAAAAGGGCAAAAAAATAATTGTTCGAGGCGCTGCTATCCACAAAACGCGAGCAGTGCACAAAATTATAGTCCTAAGTTAGCCGTAACGGTTTCCCTGCTTGTGATTACCAAATGAAAACAATTATTTAATTAATATTTGGTGATTAAAAAATACTGGTTGTAAGTACGCGCGACTACTGCTAATGTGCAGTTGTTGCAATATCTCTAGACAGTCACGTACCCAGGGGGGGGGGGGGCCCGGGGGGGCCCGGCCCCCCCCCCCCGAAATCAAGTGGCATACCCCCCCCCCCCCCCTCCCCACCCACGCCACCACTCCTCACACATTCCTAAAGCACTGCCAGATTAATGTTGAGACTTGGCAGCTGTTCGTCGGTCAGCCTTATGCTGCCTTTTTCACTCCTTTTAGATGGCGGTAGTTATCGGCATCTCTTGTAATGTGAAGGACAGTTTTCTCGTAGATTCTGCACCCGCACGATTAACTCGAGATGCGTTCAGTTGTCACCATCTATTCAACCGTCACGCGCATAGCTGTTGCTTTTGTTAGTTCAACCTTCTTTGTTTAGGCTGATCCTGGGACCAGGAGAGGGATGCGGCTGTTACTCAGCTGGTCTGTACTCTCATGGAACGAGTTGCGGCCGGAGAAAACGCCAATTGCATTTAACTTATCCCTTTGCTTCATTGTTTCCTTGAGTTACGGCTCGCCGCGACGATGGCAGATGCCCGGAACCATATACACGTGATATGGGTTAGATAAGGTGGGAAATGACCCTTAAACCCACAAGCAAGATGACTGTCGCCCGTTACCTCGTCTGTTTTTCCCTAACTGTATAGCACTTTTCGTGCGAAATTGGCAACTGGAAACAAAAATCGCAAGGAGTTGAGAAATTAAGCGATCTGCTAAGGGAGAGAGCGAAGGCAACAACCAAACTCCAAGCAAAAGTGAATAATAAAAACGTTAACCCTTGTTTATGAGAATATTTATGGATCAACATCTTTTTATTTAAAAGGGAAGTAGAGAAAAGGCCGCCGGAAGTGGAGAACAATGACTTGTTTTGAATGACGCTTCTACAGTTATCGGTCGAACCGCCTCACGTAGCCACTTCTCTGCTGTGCTTATGTGGGTGTTTTTCTAACCTTTCTCGGTGAGCGCAGTACGTCTATATATATATAGAATCGCAGAGTCCTGCGCTCTACGCGGTTGTGTGGAACTGGCGGCCGCACAGCGGTACGCAATTCGCGGAACTGTCAAAACTGATCCACAAGGCGAAAATAACTGATATTCGAAACTATAACATGTGAAAGACTGAAGAAGCCGTAAAAAAATGAACGCCGCCTGAAATCAGTAAAAAAGAAACCTGGCATAGGACAAACCATGATGTATGCACTAAAATATAAGAGGGATAATATCATAAGAAATCTCGAAGATACAGTAAAAGCAGCCGAAAAATTATAAGCTGACCTTTATACAGTACCCAGAGGAGTCACGATACCTCACTTAGAAACAGTAATGAACAGGATACAGAAACTCTCCTACAACTAGCGATGAGGTCAGAAGGGCGCTGCAAGACATGAAACGATGAAGAGCGGGAGGAGAAGATGGAATAACAGTCAATTTAATCAAAGATGGAGGAGACATATTGCTAGAAATGCTGGCGACTCTATATACGAAGTGTCTATCGACTGCAAGGGTTCCAGAAAACTGGAAGAATGCAAACATCATACTAATCCACAAAAAAGGAGACGTTAAAGAATTGAAAAATTATAGGACCATTAGCTTGCTCCCAGTATTATATAAGATATTTACCAAAATAATCTCCAATAGAATAAGGGCAACACTGGATTTTGTCAACCAAAAAAACAGGCTCGCTTCAGGAAGAGATACCTTACAATGGATCAGATCCATGTCATCAATCAGGTTATCGCGAAATCTGCAGAGTACAATAAGCCTCTCTATGTGGCTTATATAGATCACGAAAATACATTTGATTCAGTAGAGATACTAGCAGTTTAGAGGCACTACGTAATCAAGGACTACAGAACGCTTACGTAAAAAGCTTGAAAAATATTGCTACATGCGTGTGGTATTTGTTTGTTTGAACGAGGTGCGTGGGCACCATCACTCCAGAAAAGAGGAGGAAGAACGAACTGGGCTCGCGCTGTGAATCTTACCGGTCAGCGCTGCAACCGTTGTTGTAAATATAATCTGTAAATAGTTTCTCGTCTTACTGGCTCGTCCTTCGCGTAAGAATATATACAGAGTTTCTACAGCTATCTTAATTCTACACAAGAAAAGCAGGGAGATACCTTTAGGGAAATTGGTCAGACAGGAAGACACAATTTCTCCAAAGCTATTCACTGCGTGCTTAGAAGAATTCAAGCTATTAAACTGGGAAGGCTTAGGAGTAAAGATCGACGGCAAATATCTCAACAACCTTCGGTTTGCCGATGACATTGTTCTATTCAACAACAATGCAGACGAGTTACAACAAATGATTGGAGACCTTAACAGAGAGAGTGTAAAAGTGGGGTTGAATGTTAATATGCAGAACATGATGATAATGATAGATAGCCGGGCAAAGGAACAAGAGATCAGGATCGCCAGTCGGCCACTAGAGACTGTGAAGGAGTACGTTTACCTAGGTCAATTTATCACAGGGAACCCTGATCATGAGAAGGAAATTCACAGAAGAATAAAAATAGGTTGGATCGCATACGGCAGACATTGTCAGCTCCTGACTGGAAGCTTACCATTATTATTGAAAAGTAAGGTGTGCAATCAGTGCATTTTGCCAGTGCTGACATATGGGGCAGAGACTTGAGAATGAGTTAAGGACCGCGGAAAGAGCGATCGAACGAAGATTGCTAGGCATAATGTTAAGAGAGAGAAAGAGAGCGGTTTGGATCAGAGAGCGAACGGGTATAGACGATATTCTAATTGACATCAAGAGGGCAAAATGTAGCTGGGCAGGACATGTAATGTGCCGGTTAGATAACCGTTGGACCATTAGGGTTACAGAATGGGTACCAAGAGAAGGAAAACGCAATCGAGGACGACAAAACACTAAGTGGAGCGATGAAATTAGGAAATTCGCGGGCGCTAGTTGGAATCGGTTGGCGCAGGACAGGGGTAATTGGAGATCGCAGGGAGAGGCCTTCGTCCTGCAGTGGACATAAAACAGGATGATGATGATGATGATGATTATGATGATGATGATTATGATTATGATGATGATGATGATGAAGGTGGTGGGCCCCCCCCGAAAAAAAATCCTGGGTACGTGCCTGTCTCTAGAGCTCTACCTTTTTTTAAAAATCTTGGTCCATGTTAGTTGGGACACCCGCTATACGCAGCAATATACGTTGTTTTTCTCAAGCGATAAGACGTGATACCCCCCTCCCCCCCCCCCCCCCCTTCAACCCGGGCTTTGGTTAAACTTGCACGAAGAAGCACCTGGCATGCTGTAGATTTCGATTTGGAGACGCGCCTTGCTACACAGAGCAGTGAACTTCCATATATTCTTGGTGCAAATCGTTCACACAACTTAAAATTAGAAGCCTCTATTCACGAGGATAAGCTTTAGCTAGGGATGCGAGAATGAAAAAAAAAAAAAACTTTGGCAGGTTTTACAGTTTCATAATGTCCTAGCATAAATGTCAAGAAGGCGATGTTCTCCCCGGTCGCGCACCATTTGTCTACTCAACGTGACACGTTCTTCCCTGTTGTGCGCTCTCTCTCTCTCTTCATGTCATTTTTAACGGTCTTATGAGCCAGCCACCCTGCACACCGTAACAAATGAGCAACAAACAAACATACAGCATCGTTAAAACCAGAGAGATATGGAGAAAAAGAAAAAAATATTGCTATAAAAATTTTCAATAAAGAAAATAGTAAACGCTACGAAACGCAACGGACGGAACCGGTGGGGGTCACCGGAAGGCGAGAACGTTATGTCTTCCTTGCGGCGGCGACAGGCACGGAGGGAAAGGGGGTGCGACCGTAGCGAGCAAAAAGACCGCAGGCCACCTCTTCAGATGTCATCGCTGTCTCGAGCCTTGGCACCCGTTACTTTTGAAGCAGCGGATCCGTTCGGACCCTCCAAAAACGACAATGCGCTTCCGCCTTTCGCTGCCCTTATCTCTTCCTTGTTTATTACGACGCGGCCCGGGAAGAAATGCAGTCCAATTTGTTCGCCTTGGTATCCAGTCTGTGTCGACTTTGCGCTGTCATCGGATTTCGTTTTCATGTGCTTGGAGCTTCCCCCTCTCTGCTAATTTTTTTTCTTTCTCCTTCTTACTTTTGGTCCCAAGATTGCCTATGAAGCGCTTTAAGCGCTTGTCTGGTGCCGTATTATACTCAAGAATGACGAGACCACGATACTAGTGCTATGTAGCGCGCCCCTTTTCAAACGCTGACAAACGAACGTTTGCAGCATTGGTGTGTATACCTTACAGAGCGAGCGTTTCCTTCTTTCTTGTTTTATTCTTCTTTATTACCACTCGTAAAACTAACTGAAACTAGAGGTGAGCTGGACAGGCGCTCCTAGAGAAAATAAGGAAACAGATGAAATACAGGGGTGCACAAGTCGTTAGAAGGAAAGGGAAATTTTTTGGCGTGGTCAGCGGTGAAAGAAATCACGAGAGAACGTCGAGAAAAAAAAAGGAACATTTATTGAACAGATAAGGCTATTCTCTTGACCCATGTATTTTTTTTATGCCGTCATGTAATTGTAAATAAGCTTTCGGAAACAAATGACCTCCTTTGGTGCTTCTCTGCCTTTGCTTCAGGTAAACGCACGTGTTAAGATAAGTGCACATATAAAGGCTATATAATAAACAGGCTGGGATGGAAAACAACTGATTCGAAGATCGTTAAGTTTCTATTTGTATGACAAAGGAAAGTAATAAACACAAACAGTGAAAGGACTGATAAAAGGTGCTCATGCGCAAGGCCTTTTCCTCAACGCTTGTATTGCTCATAAAGACCTCTTAAGCAACGCTTGAGGAGTAAAATACTATCGTAAAACGGGCTTAAAAGTTAAGTCCTGAAGGCTACAAATAGGATTGGCGATGTCATTTTCTTCAAGCGCAGGCATCACCAGGTATCAAGTGTAGATGGTTGAATTCAAACGTTGAGACTGTGACATTGTCATTTAAGGCGAAGATATGGTGAAATCTTAAAAAAAGAAACTATTAACACTGGCATTTACCGTTCGTCAACCTGGTTGTTTTCCTCTTCTGAACACGGTGACTCATATCAACTATAGCGGATGGGCCAAGAGTCGGGTAGGTAAAGCTAAATGAATGTCGAATTTAAATTTCCCTTGCGAATTTGGGACAACTGATAAATGCCACTTGACGAGTACTAGGGAACGAATGACGCATCCTGAATCGAAATGTGCTAAAAATAATAATG
The DNA here is from genome assembly GCF_038994185.2 of Dermacentor albipictus. Classification (NCBI taxonomy): domain Eukaryota; kingdom Metazoa; phylum Arthropoda; class Arachnida; order Ixodida; family Ixodidae; genus Dermacentor; species Dermacentor albipictus. Next base: position 2,138,617 of record NW_027225571.1, on the reverse strand, counting down.
ATAAATGTAGCAGATTTAAATGGGCAATCGCTCGGAATCAATAATAAATTCCTGGGCTGCAACGCAAGGATTCCTGTGACTGTACCAGAGAGTCGAAGCTGCATATGAAAGAATTACGGAAATTGTCAGGTCAGGGCCAATTTGCTGAATGCGAATTTCGAGTATTCTTTTTATCAGTATAGTAAAGTGATGGCACGACAAAAAAAAGTAACCTATTGATTCTTCCTCAATACAGAGAATATAAAGGAAGAAACGCTTCAAACCAGACCTACGTATCGGTAAAAATTCGGTAGGGAAATCTGACAGCGTAACTTGGTTAAGAATACTTCAAGCCTGCGTGTGTTGATTTATTCACCACGTCAGGGATGTTAGAGGCATCGTTATTCACAAGTGGTTAACATAGAGTGAGACAATGCTTCCGTAACTGAATATGCGCGGAATCTAACTTGGTTACGTAGAAGTAAAAGTTTTCTTCTTTTCTATCCTTGTCTGTTTTTCCGGCCCAAGCGGTGTTGTCGGGCGTTGCTTTCATTTCATTCTCGGCATTTATTCTTTATTTACGTGGCGCTTAATCGCAGGTACCAAAACCTCCTTTTGTAGATCTGCTCTCAGCAAAATTTTATGGGCCATGTTCAAAACTCGGTGTCCAGTCGTACACAACGTCCACACAGCATTGTGAATGTCGCCTGTGACCCTTCTCTAATCTTCGTGTATTTTAAGCTCACACTACAAGGTAAAGTGGTGGAACTGCAATGTTAGAAATGAAAGAATCGCCGCCAGTGTCCCATTTACAGAGCGTGGACTAATATTTAGCAGCGCGAAAGGTTTGGCCAGTCGGAACACTTGTAGGTTTTTTTGTTCGTTGTGAGGAAGGCGATATTGTTGCCGCCTTCCACAAGAGACGAAGTGAGTAACGACCCCCGTCCGTTTGCAAGTAACCCAAACAACTGCAACTCACAGCTACAAACCAGTTGCTCACAGTTTGGTGTCGTGCGGCTACAGAGCTCGCTCGTTCACCTGTAAAGCTTGCCATTGCAGCCTCTACTTCACTTTCTTTGCTGTCCTGTACTTTTTCACTCTATACTATGCCGTTATCCTGTCAGCATATCTGGTATCCTGTCAGGCTGCACCATGATTTAGCGAACTTGGGCTCTCCAGAGCTGCCTACAAGCCACCCAAAGTTTGCATATACTTCATACATCTTGTACAGTTTGCATTTACTGCATAGGTCTTGCGGCAACTACCCTGAAAAAAAAATTAGGAACACCTAAGTGATGACGAAGTCTGCAATACAACATGATGTAACCAAACCATGTTCTAATAAATGCACAATAAATACTATTATTAGTTTATTTTAAAAGTGCTTCGTGGTATCCTCACCTTCCCTGAACGCTATATATGAAATAATTCTGGAGTTTGGCATGCCGCAACCACGATTTGATTATGAGGCACGCCGTAGAGTAAGGGGGGGGGGGGGGAGAGGACTCCGGTATAATTTTGACCACCAGGGGGACTTTTCACCTACCCCCAATGCAAGGGACCACGGGCGTTTTTGCATTTCACCCAATTGGCATGCGGCCGCCGCGGCCTCGTGTGTGGCAGTGCAACACCATAGCCGCTAAGCCACCGCATCGGGTCTTCCCCGTACTTCTCAGATGTATCATGTTGCGTGTTCCGTGCAAGATAACCAGAGGACATGAAACTTTCCATGTTCCTGCTTGTCATCACCAACACTCAACCACCCGCAGAATATTGCGTCTTTATAACGCTTATTTTCATGATTTCCATATGTTTGAAAACTCGCTACCATCGTTCTTTTCCAAGCTTTGCGTTGTTGTGTAATAGTTGCATGATTGTTCAACTGCCCTTCTCCTCCTTTTCCTTTTATATTTACCTTGCGCTTCGTTATATGAGCATTCTTGTTTTCTAACTTGTTCTTTTTATTCAGTTTCTTTTTCTTTATATCCCCATGCAGCTTGTTTTTTTGTTATTGATGTATGCGTGCGCCAGCACTCAGACCCTATAGGGTTGTTCGTGAGAATGGTAAATAAATAAATAAATAAATAAATAAATGAATAAATAATTGATTGAGTGATCGATTGATTGATCGATCGATCGATTGGTTGATTGATCGATCGATCGATCGATCGATTGATTGATTGATTGATTGATTGATTGATTGATTGATTGATTGATTGATTGATTGATTGATTGATTGATTGATTGTAAAGCAAATTAAACCGCCGTGTGTGGAGGTCAGTTTCAACTCTCGAAAGCGAGACCTGTCCATCCTCTCGATGAACATCCAGAGCCTTCACGTTCCCGTTCCCGACATGTCGCCGTTCCCGACATCTGAGCTGACTGTGTGATGCCCAAAACGGACATTTTCGCACTGTCTGGGACGTGTAGTGCCGAACCGCGGGTGGTTCCTGGTTTCCAGAGAGTGTGTAACAGGAAACGTGAGTGCACTATAGGCGTGCAGGCGTGGTAGTTTACAGGAACAAGGCTGTTAGGCATCTTGAAGTTCTCGCTACCACCCGAAACAGAGAGCGTGCATCCTCGCAAATAGTCGCATTTGGCCCTTTATATTATTCCGTCGGCAACTCCAAGGCAAGATTTCCTCACTGTGCGCTTCGTTCAGTATACTCGTCCGGGGCGTACTGGCTACGACAAACGACGCGGCATCACGATGCCGGTATTCTTCACAGGAAAATTTGAATGTACACCTGCGAAAACCGGAGAACCAGTGGTTACCGATATTCAAAGAATACATATTTGATGTGCGTCTTGTCAGTTCCGGTCACATACGTGGGCTCTGCGCAATGTTTTATTTATTTTGCAGTGTCACAATATGTTTCATGTCTGAGTGCTGACAGGTAATCCTTGTGTAGTTTGGAAATGGAGAGGTGTTTTTTGAGTGCCGCTGTTCTTACAGTATGCCTTGCTAGAAAATTTATGCAACCTTTGTTTTCGACCGCTCAAATAACGGGTGTCACCTCCCTCGACAAAGCAGGACAGACTGAATGTTTTCTATGCAATATTTGTAATTTGCAATGCCAAGGTAGGCAAGAAGCAGGCTGGAGACAAGGCAGTGGGGGAATATGGCATAGGCACTAGGAATAGCAGGGGAGACTTATTAGTAGAGTTTGCGGAACAGAATAATATGCGGATAATGAATACCTTCTTCCACAAGCGGAACAGCCGAAAGTGGACGTGGAAGAGCCCGAACGGCGAGGCTAGAAATGAAATAGACTTCATACTCTGCGCTAACCCTGGCATCATACAAGATGTGGACGTGCTCGGCAAGGTGCGCTTCAGCTTCAGCCTAGACCTGAGGAGGGAACGGAAGAAACTGGTACATAAGAAGCCGATCAATGAGTTAATAATAATAATAATATTTGGGGTTTTACGTGCCAAAACCACTTTCTGATTATGAGGCACGCCGTAGTGGAGGACTCCGGAAATTTTGACCACCTGGGGTTCTTTAACGTGCACCTAAATCTAAGCACACGGGTGTTTTCGCATTTCGCCCCCATTGAAATGCGGCCGCCGTGGCCGGGATTCGATCCCGCGACCTCGTGCTCAGCAGCCCAACACCATAGCCACTGAGCAACCACGCCGGGTATCAATGAGTTAGCGGTAAGAGGGAAAATAGAGGAATTCCAGATCAAGCTACAGAACAGGTATTCCGCTTTTACTCAGGAAGAGGACCTTAGTGTTGAAGCAATGAACGACAATCTTGTGGGCATCATTAAGGAGTGGCGAATAGAAGTCGGTGGTAACTCCGTAAGGCAGGATACCAGTAAACTATCGCAGGAGACGAAAGATCTGATCAAGAAACGCCAATGTATGAAAGCCTCTAACCCTACAGCTAGAATAGAACTGGCAGAACTTTCGAAGTTAATCAACAAGCGTAAGACAGTTGACATAAGTAAGTATAATATGCATAGAATTTAACATGCTCTCAGGAACAGAGGAAGCCTAAAAACAGTGAAGAAGAAACTAGGAATTGGCAAGAATCAGATGTGTGGGTTAAGAGACAAAGCCGGCAATATCATTACTAATATGGATGAGATAGTTCAAGTGGCTGAGGAGTTCTACAGAGATTTATACAGTACCAGTGGCACCCACGAGGATAATGGAAGAGAAAATAGTCTAGAGGAATTCGAAATCCCACAGGTAACGCCGGAAGAAGTAAAGAAAGCCTTGGGAGATATGCAAAGGGCGAAGGCAGCTGGGGAGGATCAAGTAACAGCAGATTTGTTGAAGGATGGTGGGCAGATTGTTCTAGAGAAACTGGCCACCCTGTATACGCAATGCCTCATGACCTCGAGCGTACCGGAATCTTGGAAGAACGCTAACATAATCCTAATCCATAAGAAAGGGGACGCCAAAGACTTGAAAAATTATAGACTGATCAGCTTACTGTCCATTGCCTACAAACTATTTACTAAGGTAATCGCAAATTGAATCAAGAACACCTTAGACTTCTGTCAAGCAAAGGACCAGGCAGGATTCCGTAAAGGCTACTCAACCATAGACCATAATCACACTATGAATCAGGTGATAGAGAAATGTGCGGAATATAACCAACCCTTATATATAGCTTTCATTGATTACGAGAAAGCATTTGATTCTGTCGACACCTCAGCAGTCATGGAGGCATTGCGGAATCAAGGTGTAGACGAGCCGTATGTAAAAATGCTGAAAGATAACTATAGCGGCTCCACAGCCACCGTAGTCCTCCATAAAGAAAGCAACAAAATCCCAATAAAGAAAGGCGTCAGGCAGTGAGATACGATCTCTCCAATGCTATTCACAGCGTGTTTACAGGAGGTATTCAGAGACCTGGATTGGTAAGAATTGGGGATAAAAGTTAATGGAGAATACCTTAGTAACTTGCGATTCGCTGATGATATTGCCTTGCTTAGTAACTCAGGAGACCAATTGCAATGCATGCTCACTGACCTGGAGAGGCAAAGCAGAAGAGTGGGTCTAAAAATTAATCTGCAGAAAACTAAAGTAATGTTTAACAGTCTCGGAAGAGAACAGCAATTTACAATAGGTAGCGAGGCACTGGAAGTGGTAAGGGAATACATCTATTTAGCGCAGGTAGTGACGGCGGATACGGATCATGAGACGGAAAAAATCAGAAGGATAAGAATGGGCTGGGGTTCGTTTGGCAGGCATTCTCAGATCATGAACAGCAGGTTCCCATTATCCCTCAAGAGAAAAATGTATAATAGCTGTGTCTTACCAGTACTCACCTACGAGGCAGAAACATGCAGGCTTATGAAAAGGGTTCTACTCAAATTGTGGACGACGCAATGAGCTATGGAAAGAAGAATGATAGGTGTAACGTTAAGGGATAAGAAAAGAGCAGATTGGGTGAGGGAACAAACGCGAGTTAATGACATCTTAGTTGAAATCAAGAAAAAGAAATGGGCATGGGTAGGACATGTAATGAGGAGGGAAGATAACCGATGGTCATTAAGGGTTACGGACTGGATTCCAAGGGAAGGGAAGCGTAGCAGTTGGCGGCAGAAAGGTAGGTGGGCGGATGAGATTAAGAAGTTTGCAGGGACAACATGGCCACAATTAGTACATGACCGGGGTTGTTGGAGCAGTATGGGAGAGGCCTTTGCCCTGCAGTGGGCGTAACCAGGCTGATGATGATGATGATGATGATGATGATGATGATTTGTAATTTCACAATATAACGATCCGTGGCATTTCCGTGACTGCAGAAGAAAAAATAAATTTAGTCAAAACATCCCTCTTAACGTACCTAAATATAGTGAAATAAAAAGTGTTGAAAAATAATAATAATTTGATTGATTGTTTTTACTCTGGTAACTATCCGAAAGTGCCAGAGCAAACTGAGCTAATCGTGCATTCCGGTTTCAATGAAAAGGAGCACTGTTGTTATTTCGTTCAGGGAGTGCAGGCTTAATTCTTAGCTTGTTAACCACGCCATTCACGCGTGGTAATAACAAACTTTTTTTTTAATAAGGCTGTGTCGTTCAGCGTCGTAGAGCTCTAAAACCAAACACGAAATAGCAACAATTGTAAGCGCGAAAGAAATGTGTCATGTAGAAGTAGCAAGCAAATCATCGTACAATTGACTCGATTACTGCCTATGACGACCATTGAGAAGGTGAATGCATTAGGTGCAGTGTGCTTTTGCGCTCTATCATTAACGGTCATTAATGAGTTGCCTTGTACAGTGCTTCCTTTGTGCTCGTAGACGCTGCGACCAAATCGAAGCAACTCGCTCGGTGTCCTGGTGTGCCGGCTGATTGAAGAGCCCTGTCTCCCTGCGTCCACAAGAAGAGGACTCGGCGCATTAAGAAATGTCTGTCGGTCTCTACGTGCGCAAAAGGTAGGGCCCCGGATGCTTGACTTCATGGTAAGTAAAAAGAGACTCGAGTCCCCTTCCTTCCGGGATTCTGAATGCAAAACCAAAAAAAAGAAAACCTCTAGAATGCCTCACTGATACTTTTGTTTTCATGACGGCGTGACGTTATTATGCCTCCCATTTATTGCACGGTAATTATCTAACGCAAAAGCGTTTTTCCCGGCCAACAGCGAATAACCTTACGTGAGCAAAGTTGTCCGGCAATGTGTGTCCCCCCCCCCCTTTTTTTTGATCGCGCAATCATCGTAGTATTGCTGTCAGCAGCGCGGCGTCTAAAAAAGAAAAAAAAATGGCTGTGGCTAAGCTAAGGTTAAGCCCAGGATGCGAAGCATACTAGCCTTTATTTTAGTTGTTGAACCACTGTTTATCCTGGTGAGCTGCTGTTGCTTGGCTATATTTGGTTCGGCTAGACGAAGAAACAACTCATGCAGCCGAGCGCACGAGCTGAGACCCGGCTATGTAGCTACGCGGCCGCAAGCGAGCGCACAAGTTGAGCCTCCGCTTTTGCAGCTGTTATGACGTCATATGGTAGCTACGCGGCCGCGCGCGGCGCAGCAAGGTAGTGCGGCTAGTATGCTTCGCATAATAATGAAACCTGTTTGATGAGCATGCAGTAATACGGTGGAGAAGAATCAGCTCAACGCTCAGGAAGGACGAAACGCGGTTGCGTAACACGCGACGGTAACCTTATTAAATTATGGGGTTTTACGTGCCAAAACCACTTTCTGATTATGAGGCACGCCGTAGTGGAGGACTCCGGAAATTTGGACCACCTGGGGTTCTTTAACGTGCACCTAAATCTAAGTACATGGGTGTTTTCGCATTTCGCTCCCATCGAAATGCGGCCGCCGTGGCCGGGATTCGATCCCGCGACCTCGTGCTCAACAGCCTAACACCTTAGCCACTGAGCAACCGCGGCGGGTGACGGTAACCTATGAAAGCCTGTAACAAGCGCCGACAAATATAAACTCTGTGGGCCTCGCGAATATGCCGAACGTCGTCCGATATATTGCACGTTTCCGCAAAGGCTGTCGCTGTTGTTCGGTGCCAAACTCGTGACGCAATAGGGCGACGATATATAGAAAGTAACAATGGCAGCAAAAGAAGTTCGAGGTGGACTTTTCGCACCGCTGGCGACACGCACCTTTCGACAGTTCCCTACGGATCGTTAATGACGGGCGCTGTCTGTGTCGCATGGCAGCCGAGTTTTCGAGGGGTGATGGGCCCGATCGTTACCCGGCGCGGCAGACTGGCGTGGATGGATGACTCCCCGTCCACTTTGGCCGCCGGACCTGCCTTCTCACACGTACAAGATAGCCAGGCTCTCCTTCAATGTTGCCGGTGCCTCTCCACCTCTCAACTTCTTTACTTTCCGCTAAGTCTACGCCTCCCCACTCTTCCTTGTCGATTTCCATTAGCGTCTTTATTTCTCGTGTCCCGGAGACCTGCACCAAGAGAGGAACCTTAGACTCAGTATTCCATCGGCATACTCGTTCACCGACTGGTTCACGTTTTTTTTTTGTTGTTGTTGTTTCCTTTAGAGCTCGTGGTGCCTATTTTTCTGGCATTACTTCTTTTCGGTCCTTTCAGTAAAGCTAAAGCTGTCGAGCTTCATCTCTCACAGCCGTGAGTAACTCCTAGCGCTGGCGCAGCGAGGGTCTTTTCTTTTTGCGCCTTTCGTGCGTCTCGGTCCCTGCGAGTGCGTGCTTCATTGTGCGCTTCGCAGACCTAGGGCGAGCAACCCCCCGGCAACTTCATCTTTCTGGGTGACCGCACCGTCCGTCTACCGTTACACGCCGTCTCCTGTCCGCCACTTCGCCAAAGTGGACGTCTAGCTCGTACTCGGAGAGGCGGCGGGAAATCACTTTACGGGGAAGGGACTCCACCCATTCACCACTGCATTCATTTTCTTTGTTTCTGTTTGTCTCTCTCTCATGTCGCTGTATGTTTGACTCTGGCTCGCACGCTTTGGCGTATCCGTCTTCTATTGGCTTTCCTCTTCGTTGACCTCCTGCCGCCTTTCTTTTAGATGAGAGCAAGGCTTTTTCCTCGCTCTCTTCTCGTGCAAATTGAAAGAAAGAAAGAAAGAAAGAAAGAAAGAAAGAAAGAAAGAAAGAAAGGTTGCCAGTCTGCCACGTTTGCAGAATTGAGGAACGCACTTTCTATTTCAACGTTCACCTTGCTGAAACCAACTTTGTAACCACCTTGCTGTAACCCACCTTTCGGGCTTGTTTCACGGCTGTAATTGTTAAACAGGGCGTGCCAAATAACGTTTTCCAGGTTAAAAAAGGACAAGCAACCGGATTTTCTGAGAGATTACGCCATTCTGCATCGCGACGGCAAAGTACAGATTGGATGCATGACCGCTGAATGCGGTTCAAGATATTGACGATATCAATAAATTGAACAAGCGCCCTCAAAAAAAAAAAATATACATATATATATATATATATATATATATATATATATATATTATTTTTTTTGAGGGCGCTTGTTCAATTTATTGATATATATATATATATATATATATATATATATATATATATATATATATATATATATAAATATATATATATATATATATATATATATATATATATATATATATATATATATATATATATATATCAGGCAGACGCAACGTAAATCTTGGAGTATTGTAAAGCGAAGCTTGCGTCAAGCGGTTAATCAAATGCTCTAAATTTGCCCGTTCCACCCCTGCGTATTTAACGTAAAGGAGACTGGCGCGCGCGCATGGGGTCTTGCGCGACCATGTCGCGCATTGCGACACACATGGCTATCGTCTCAAAAAGCTAGCTGGCGTTGACACGACGTAAGTATACGTGCGATGGTTAGAACAACGGCCTTCAGTACTTGGGGACCGAGGCTCGGTTCCGCCACCTGGCACGCAACTGATTTTCATTTTAAGTGCGAGCTATTCGGCAAGATAGCAACAAGCCAGGCTGCGCCAAGAAAGCTTCGCTTTAAAGGCAATACGTTTAACCACGATTGCACGCAATTTAATATCGTACACCAGGGTCATATAAAGACCTAGAGAAGAAAGAAAAACATGTAAGCGTGGAAGCAAGCGCACATACTGGTGAGTATTCTACATACACTTATACAGTTCGAAATTCCAAAGTTGTTTACTAAGATGTTCCAACCAGCCAAAATGGACCATGCTGTTAGTATACATTTAAGGCTGAGGCGCAATGATGTTGCTGCTGTAGCAGTAGCAGGAATACTTGCGGACCCTAAAAAGGTTATCTTGGTCGAAATTAATCCATGGTGGTCCAATAAAACCTAATAACGCTTTTGGGATAAGTATTACGGGCAGAAATCTTGGACACTGGATTCACAGGTATAATGTCTAGAAAGGGTCAACGATTTGGTGGCTCCGGTCATGCGTATAAACTACCTACACGTACACACACACACACACAAACACACACACACACACACACACACACACACACACACACACGCATGCTTGCGAACAATTATAACGTAAGTTGTTTTTTAGTAATACGGAACCAAAAACAGATACGGGGGGCTCTCTCGGACAGCCTAAATGCACCTTTTTCCAGGCGCAAATGCCTTTTACCTAGTCAGCGCATCACCCACGTAGTAATGAGAATCTGACGACCCGAAGCGGTGGACAATAAGAGGAGAATAGGGTGGATAGAGTCGATGTAATATATTGAAGATCATGTAAGCTTTCTTTCCCCCGTTTGCACATGCAGTGACTTCGACAGAAAACAAGCATTGATCTCGAATTTTAACCTGCTTTTTATTTGTAACCGCTGTGCAAGCTAGCGGAAACAATGTTCGACATGATCGTGCGCAGCTGTTCAAATGTTTCTGGAAACACGCTGCAGAGTTGCCAGCAGCCTTTTCTTTTTGACAGATCTTTGTCAACCTGTTCGCCTTTTTTAATGAAAGCCAAGAAGCTCGTATTTCCACAGTCAACAAGCGCATTTCGTTCAGAAATTGAAACTGTTCTAATTGCAGGTGCATGGCAGAAGGGGAGCGAAATCGTCGCCACAGTCCCACAGTCCCATGTTGTTGCGCTATTGTTAAGGTTTTGGGCTGACTCTACTGGAGATGAACAACGAGCGCTTCTAAGCGGCTACGAGTTGGAAGTGGGCGCAGCTGCTATGAGAAAGCGCCGTCTTTCCGAATTTCCAATCATACAGGCTAGGAAAGGGAAATTACTCGAGAAAATGGATTCTGGGAGCCTATATAGCCGCGCGCCGCGGTTATAACGGTATTGTGTGTCGCTGCTGGGCTGCGGGGTTATGTTGAAACTGGCAAATTTTGAAAAAAAGAAAATTAGGGAAAGAAAGAAACAAAACTGCCTGAGAAGGGCTGGATGTATGGCAGGTTGGAAAGTTCGAATAGATTGTTGGGAACTACACGTATATGTATCCAAGCTGACAGTTTTCAAAGAGCCGCCAGATGTATTCAAAGGGTGCAGATTAAGCTTTCCTGCTCTGCTAAAAGCGTTGACTGAGCCGTTTCGACTGTAGAAGCCTTCTGGAAACTTGCCCCCCATGATGAATCTATGCTGGGGCCCTATAACGTAAAACTATGCCATTATGTTTCTATTCCAATTTCCTGACGTCAAATTTGCGTAACCACCGACGCAAGCACCGGGCGGTCATCCATAGGGTTGTCTGAACAGACCAATCAAACGCTCTCCTCGTTCATAGGAGGTCCCTTTTGTTTGCTTGAAAAATGAATAACATTGCCTACACTGAGCGGCTTGTTGTATCTAATTGGCTGACAAGAGGCGAGGAGAACGCTCAAGTGGAGAGGGATTCACTAGGGCAGAGCCAGTGCACTGAAAACCGATAACCGGATGAAGAGGGTGGTGCCGGCGTCTGCGATTGGTCGGCTTTCCCTTACTTAGCTTGTGGTGGCTGGTCGAAAATCGCGGCGGCATGCAACGGAAGCTTAAGAATGACGCTAAAATTGACCCTCAGCAAAGAAGAGTTGGCAGAATGAGGTAGTAAACGTGTCGAAAGTGCTTAAAAACGTTACACGGTCACGCAAGAAGTCTTATTATACGCAAATACACCCATGCTCTCCGGCAGGTGCGAGTAGCCAGCGTCTCAGCGATCGGAGGCAGCTATCTTTTATTCCTTTCGGAACGGGGCAGCCTGCGGCTATTCCGAAAAAAATTCAGTTTTGTTCGGCATATTAATGCATCTTTATCGCGTACACGTCACTTTGATGCGGTGAGTTCGTGCGGTTTTGTGACGTCTCGTGACAGGCAGGTGAAGTGGGTGCAGCATGAAAACATTTTACCAATAGCCGAGGGCTAATGGCGAAAAGGGGTCGAATCAGAAATAACTGTTTTTCTTTTTTCTGTCAAATCATGCATAATCAGTGTGCACGCATCATATCAGATGGGGAGGTACTGCAGTTTTTGTAACTTCGCGTGACAGACAGGTAAAATGGGGGGCGGTCGAAAAAAGTTTTTGACCAATCGCGGAGGGCTGATAGCAGAATTGGAATAGAAAAGTTTGGAATAGTTTTACGTTATAGCGCCCCTGGTGTCCACAATTTTGCCGTCGCTGCAGGAAGAAGGCTTTCTGGGGCAATTCAACAAGTTTGCCGATGGATACCTCTAAAGTGATATCAACCTCCGGATTTATTGTGCGAACATGCCTTGAAGTCAACTCCATAGTTGCAATACACACTCTAATGTAATTATTTAAAAATTTAATTATCGAGAAAGAGGTATTTATTATGAGAGAAAAGCTGGGAGGTCGAGCTGAATCAATGTTCTGACCTGCTACTTGGCGTTGGGGTAAGGAGAATGGGTGTACAAAGAAACGATATACATTAATTATCAAGTTATGCATAGTTAAAGAGCTATGCTACTATTATCTGACAAGGCACCGCACGTCGGCATTCAACTACTTGCGAGTTTTATTCGTGCTGTCTGTCCCACTAGCTTACTTCCCTGGAATATGGCTTGTTTGCATTTTGAACAAGTCAGATAGGAATGATGAATCAGTTCGTTCCATTAACAGACATATTGCATTCACTATAAGCATTCGTTCAGTTCATAATCAAGCGTCCAGCTGTGGACGCATTGCTCCTCTGATATACCGGGTGCGCTAGTTATTTGAAGACGCGGCTTCGAATCGCCATAAACATTAACATTCTCATTTTATCTGTGTAGGTACTTCGTCTTCAGAAACCCCTCTGTAACCTATCTGACACATTTTTTTCCTGAGTTCAATCTCGCCTTACAGCGCGAATGCTTCTTTTATTTTGTTAACGTATTGACGTATTTTGACCTTTATGCATGTACTTACTGCACTGCCCCATTGCATAATGCCCCACTTAAGCTCTGAAAGGAACTATTTTGTAAAAAACAAAAACGGAATTTGTTCCAGTGTCTGAGCTTTACCCTGACACAGTAGATGAAGCCTTACACTGTCCTAGTCGCTTCACACGCCAACCACAGTGACTTGGCCATGGCCACCTTGTTGAATGTCGCCAAGTGTTCTTTCTTTTTCGAGGGGGGGGGGAGGGGTTAGACAATAGATTAGGGCTAATTATCATCTGAGACAACCAGTTATAAGCGCTACCATTGGCAAGCCCCATCTATTTGGTTTAGTTTCGCCAGCAGATGGAGGCTATGGATAGTAGGAAGTGGAAAATATGATTACGGCCTTTTCGGGCAGCTTCAAGTGGCATAGTCAGCAGACAAGCTTTCTATGCACGCTTTCGTTAGGCGTCAGCCCTGACTAATGAATTTTCTTGCTCCCCAAGGGCCTGCTGCGCGCAAGAGTGGCTGGTTGGGAATGCTTGCATCTAACTTTGTTTACTTGAGTTGAAAAATAAACACAGATGAGCTCAAAACGTGACACGTTCAGGAGACACCGGTGTCTGTGGACGTCGGAAAAGCTATTGCGTGAAACAGCATTTCTTCCAAACGTGCGAATGGAAGGAAGCCGTTGTTGTCGTACGCGTACGCTTCTTGGAACACGAATTCAAGAGACATGCTTCAAACAAATTACTCCCTAGTTGGACTTGCAGGATAATGCCTAAGCATTCTCTGTTTCCTGTCGGTAATCCTGCACTGCTGCAATGAATGATTGAGTGGGTAACCGAGCTAGGCAACCAGCAGCTCACTGTGTCGAGGATGACGCAATGTGCTGCAAGCATTGCAATGACCTCTAGCAATTAAAATTGGTGAGCCTAATTCATTGGTATTAATCGTATAGGGCGAAATAATTGTAATCTCAATTAACCTGAATTAGGGTTATTTAATGTAAAATTAATTAATCTTTATTTCCCTTATTAATATTGATTGGGCTTAAGTAATGTAATCGTAATTTATCTTAATTAGATTTGGGTCTGATTTACTTATGTTTCTCCCTAATTGATTTTTCCTATTAAATTGAAGGTTGCTTATTCTGAAGTAAGCTCAATTATTCTTGGTTAGCCCTAATGAACGTGACCTTAATTGCTGTGGATCGTACCAATGAATCAATCTCCATTGGTCTTTCTTAACCTTCATTAGCCTCAAGGAGTCTTATTTAGGCTTATTTAATGGTATCTTAATTAATCCTATTAGTTTTTATTGACCCTAATTACTCCTAATATGTCCTCTTTACTCACCATATATGGTCATAATCATAAATCTCACTATTCATACGTAGTCACCCCGTCTATACCTACGGAACGCGTCGTATCACGCGTCAGACAGACGGACAGATTTCCGATGGAAGTAGCCCTAGAATGTGAAGTCATCCCTGGTGCCGTCCAACAACGAATGTACCAAGCAGCCATCTTTCTTCGGAGAACTCCTGGTTGCCATTTGCCGACCTACTGGGTTCCCGTCGCTTGCGAGCACCAGGAGACACCTCGCATGCGCCGGCGAGCATCACGCGGACAAGCTGCGGGTTGAAGTGTTCGTCCCGGGTCAGAAGCGGGAAAAGCAAGCATGCAGGGCCGGTATTTTGTAGCGATGCCTTTTCCTATTCTATGCTTTTTCAGGCTTTTCGCGCTTGGCCAGTGGTCAGAGCGACGGTCTGCCCACATTATCAACGGAATCAGGCGGCCGTGTGTGGTGGATGATAAGAATAGCATAGAATAAGGCATAAGGCATCGCTACAAAATAGCGGCCCAGGTAGCTTCGCGACTATACCTTATGGAAAAGAATCACCAAAGCGGCCTTCGCCCAGGGCGCCTTGGTAAGGAAGCTTTCAGGAAGGACCTAAGGTAGCTTAACCCACTGCCGAGGGTTCCTTACTGATGTAATGTGTCAGAAATTACATTTAAGAATAGTGCTCAATACAAAGGCTGTACCATATAACATTAGCCAACGCTTTAAAAATGTACGATGGGTGCTACTAAAAGCATAATTAATAGAACGTGCTGCTGGGTTACTTGGTTTGTACTTGAAGATTCAACAATCGCGAAACCTTTACAGGATATCGAACGCAGACACGACAAGCGCTAACTCCAAGCGCTAATTTAGCGAAAAAGTTGACATGAAGCACTAATTAGCGTTGGTCGACAAGAAAAGGGAACTCGAAGTTTTGAGTCAGCACATGCCGTACGTCTACTTTCTTTGTCTCGTCTAAGCTGTGTGCTTGTTAAACCTGCGAGTAAAAGCATACTGTTGGCAGTTCTGTGCGTCCTGTCATACTATATCTATATTCTGTCTTATTGCATAATTAGTCAAAAATTACTCATATCTGTTCTAATTGCATAATTAGTCCAGA
This sequence comes from Dermacentor albipictus, assembly GCF_038994185.2. NCBI lineage: Eukaryota > Metazoa > Arthropoda > Arachnida > Ixodida > Ixodidae > Dermacentor > Dermacentor albipictus. The sequence goes on along the minus strand of NW_027225571.1, from coordinate 2,123,449 downwards.
ATATTTTTTAAGCGTCACAGGAAAGGTATACATGAGAGAGACAGAGAACATTTATTGACGGTAAGCCTAGTATGGGTCGTTCATTGCATTGGAGTTATGCGACAGCGAAAGCAGTTGGTACACTTTTCTTGACAGTCCAACTACACGTCGTATGCACCGTCAAGTGCACGGTTCTTATTTGATGAGCACAAAGCAAAAAAGAAAAAAAAAGAAACCACCACCATAGAGGGGACAAGGGACAACCCAAACAAACCACTGTATTGAAGTAAATATGTTCGCTTAGAAAACCAGTAACTATTACCCTTGCTCAGTTATTGACATAGCAGACACTTGTCGCATTGAAAGGAGTACTCTCAATGTTTGCCTGTCTTTTCGCACGAAACAAGTAGTAACGACTTATATTGTGAAATGCCGCAGCCAAATCAGAATGAACTATGGTGACTTACCCTAACTTTTCCGTTACCAACTCGAGCACAGACGGCACAACATGAATATTTATCTGGATTGGTCTCCCTGTAAGGTCACACGTTTAATGACCGCCCAACACTGATCCAATTATGTCTCGAAGGTGGTTAGCTAGTATTTTCGCGAGTATCTTGTAATCCACGTTGCAAAGCGACCATGGTGGTATATACTCTTCAACTTTCTATCACTCAGATTTGGCTCTTCGGATTTTGTTCAGGGTTCTTGTATTCTTGAGGCCACAGAAAGCATTGCTGTAGCGGTGTGCATCCAATAGGAGCTCTTGAGAAGATGGTGGTGTGGAGTTGCGGGAGCCTGTTGGCTCAGGTCGGAGCCAAAGTAAACGCCAAAGTCAGCTGTTTTTTTTTTTTTTTTCAGGTTTCACGGGATTTGCTAAAAAAAATAAACGCCAACGGAATGTTGAGCAATAGATAGGTAGTTAAGTAGTTCTGAATAAGCTGCTCCTTCGAAACGCTCCACAACTTATTATTTTCACGATTGCTCCTAAATTTTAAATTCGCGAAGGTGATTAGTATATCTTCTACATTCAAGGCAAAAAAATAAGTAAGCTCTAACTTGCTCCATGATGTGGCGAACTACATCCTTTTAGTCGCGTCCACAATCAATTTTCGCACGTTTTTTGAAAGCATTCGTTACGGCATTCGTCACAGTGGTCAAGTGGCTATAGCGTTGTTTTGCTAATTGCGGGCTGGGGTCCAGGCTGCAGCCGTTGTATTTGGATCAGGGTGGAATGCAACAACCGCGCAAAAACCGGTCATGCACCGCGCCTTGAGTGCACGTTAAAACATCCCACATTGTCAAAATTAATCCAGAACCTCCCCCCTACGGCGACCCTCATAGTCCAATATGCAGCTTTAGGACATTAAACCGTAATCTTTGAAACCTTCGTTAAAATTAGATCGGCCAGCCTGTAGATTAGAAGTAAGCGCTGTTGTACGTTGTCTCGGCATTTGTACCATCCTTTGCCGAAGTCATACTATGATAGATTATTGAAATTCTAGGTTAAGTGCTTTTTTCTCTCGCCTAATTAACTCTGTGTCATCAACGCGCAAATATGGACGCATACTCAATGTCGATTTGAAGGTCCCTTTTGCGGAGCACTTGAATAGCAGCGCAGTTCGCACAAAGTACCGTGCTTCTGCTCGCCAAGTATTCGCTCTGATGAAAACTTCGCCTCTCAATAGGTGCTTCTGCGGCGGTGCACTCTTTACAGGAAAATTACGCAATAAGGGCCTGTGCTCAATAGAAATGTAACATTTTCTATATTTACGTAAAACGGTATATTTCCGTCATTTCATTTCATGAGGAAAGGTATGGGCCACAAATATGGTCCTATTTTCTTGTAATTCCTTTTCAAGCAAAATTCGGTCGTATTTATGAGAACATTGCAGCGTAAAAATTCGAAGCTATGCTTAGCTTTTCTGCGTAACAAGACGGAAATGCTGGATATGTCGGCTTTTTGCTATGCTTGAGCTTAAGGACTTATCTTTACATCTCAAAAGTAAAAGAAAAAAAATAAACGACCATTTTTATTCGCATTAGAGTGAGCATTGTGAGCGCCAAATGGGTAGGAGTGCGGTCTTGGTGAATGTGCTCTACTGTTTCATCACAGGATCCCACAGTGAGAAGAACAGCTTAAGGCCGAACTCTTTTGGATAGTCTCAAATAAAGGAAAAACTTATTGTGTGTGTGAGTACGAGGTCCTCAATACCTTCTTAGTAATTTAAGTTCTGTAATATTTAAATCGACTTGTGTTTTATATGTTTTATGTATAAATATTTGGACACGGCCCGAAAATTCAGAACGCTGGGCATAATATATTTTACAGTTCCTGCGCAGTCTAAAACTTTGGAGGCAAGCATCTTAATAAAATTCTATAGTGTGGCGGTGTATGCGAGTTGGGGATCTGAGCGCGAACGTTCATACAAGTCACATGGTGTTGCGTGAGTATGATCGGTACTGTAGCACGTCGCTAAAGAGAATTATTTTAAAAAGTTACCCACCTAATCTAGGTCTGGTGAACGAACTCCTAAATATAGTATGCGAAATCAAGTGAGCCATCCCTTCGGATAATGCAAACATTTCGCACTGCCTATAAACCGCGTTCGTTTAGGGAACGTACGGAATCCAAAGTATAAAATGTGAAGAAATAACTCGCACTGCGAAATATTCAACAGAGAATATCTATTTGTGATTTCTTTATTGACATCGGCTTGTGATTCTGTGAATTACGCTGCTGACACATATGCACGAGGCATCCGATTTAGATACGCTTCCTTTCTGTAGTGTTAACGTTTATACTGAAAAGGGTATGTGGTGAATCCATCGTGTACGTCTTGCGGTTGCTGCGAGACACTTCAGCACTTAATATTGCAGTGTGTCGCTTTCAGCGCGCAGCGCATGTCGCTAGTGAGGGACTATCGTCTCCTTGGCCTTGTAGGGGTTGGAGGACGGACTTCGGGATGAAAACCCAAACTTGGGAGGATTTATTCTACATTATTTACAGAGAGGTGAGCGACAAGTAACATTCGTACAGTCATTACGGGCCGGCAGCAACTCGGACGCTGCGGCCCGCGGCAAGAAGTTCGAGAGAGGTCATTCAGGGAATCAGGGAATGTCCCAGAATGCTCAGGTCTCTCTGGAAGGCTTCTTATAAACCCTTCGAGCACTGTAAGTCACGTCATGTTTGACCAATGGGAGAGTCCGCTCCGATGACGCCACTTTCAGCCAATGGTAGGCGCCCGTGTCGCGGTGTCACACCTGGCGGCTCTCTGCGGTCTTGCCTCGCAGACTGGCCATGCACTTCTAACGAGGAGAAGGGGAGGGCTGCTCATGCTCCATTGTCGGAGGCCCACCTGCTAATCCCGGCGGCGCACGAACTTGTTGGCACGTGAACTTGTTGCCTTAAACTTGTTGGCTCGGCCGCTCCTCTGGAATGTGCTTTCCTGCTTCTGCATTCCTCAATTAGCTGTGCTGCGTATCGAAGTGGTTTGGGGAACTCGAAGTAGCCTCAGGAAACGGCGCCATATCTAACAGCTCGTCCTCGCCCCGGTAGTTCTGAATGGCCGGTGAACTCAATTCGCTGGCCATGAGGAACGCTGAAAGAAGCTGCAGGGTACTGGGGTCGAGCCTCGTTTGACAACCCTCGGGATCCTGGGCCCTGGAGAACATACGTCAAACAAACCAAACAACACAGCGCTGCACCACGCGTAAGCGCAGGCTCTTCACCCCTGACTCGCCAGGCTATTACTGAGTCAAAATCAACCCTGATCTTTTAGTTCCCCAATTTTGACAAAACAGTTGTAACCACCCCTCCAAACAGCTATGCATTTCTCCTCGATTGCCGACAAGACCAGAGTACTATTGTTGTTGCAAAACAAAAGGGTCGCCGACGATGCAAACAACAAATGAAAACAGCCGAACATAACTTAAGTGGCCTAACTACATGAACAGCATGTTTCCAATCTATCGCAGTGGCGTACTTATCGCACGTAATGGTGCCACTGAACAATCTGGTCAACCTCACAAGTACGTAATCACAAGCGCGCTAGCCTTGTGGTCACTATTCAGAACGCATACTTGTGTCATAGGCAAACTCTTCATTACGCTTACTCACGTTTCTTCCTTTAGTCCCTCTAGGACACGTGACTTAAACGAACAATTAAACTCGCGGGACTTACACACTCCGCAGAACTCTTAAAATGATGCGTCTTCTACTAACTCTTTCCACGCACGTTCACTAAAGAAGTCAGAATACGGCTGCCCTCAACACACACGAGCAACCCAGTCATAAAGTCTGCTTCCTTCCGTCCACACAGGACACGCGCTAATGGAACTAAGAACGCTTCTCCGTGCAAATCATGCACTCACTGAAAATCTACGCGCTTAACCTTAGAAAATTCAACACTTAAAAGGAAAGAAGGTTAAATAACACACACGCGCGTTACGATAGGCCTCTCAACGATAACCTTGACCTTCAGGTTACTCACATACACACAAAAAAGAAAGCCTATATACTTATTAATGAACATCTCGCGAGACTACAGGTTTACATAAAACGCGTCTTTCAAATCTCGAGCTTCTCAAACAAATCATAAACAGAGCTCATACCTTACATATTGAAAGAAATCCTAGTCTCAAATCGCGAAAATTTGCAAATGTCCAAAAATAAAACCAAACACGTTTCACTTCTACGGAAGCTCTCCTGGCTTCCCGTTCCCGATTGCTTACGACTGACTCATACTTTCAGCCGGACCCGTGGTGGTCGCACTTTACAAGCTACTCTGGCTACGGAGGAACAACAAAAGGGCTGACTCACTATCAGCTCCCCCAAGACGTTACGGTCTCCTGCCAATTTGCGTCCTCGCGCCCCGCTTTCAACACAAACTCGATTGACCGCGTCGCTACTCCCCACCTGGTCTCGTCCTGCCACCTTGCGTTTCTTCGAACTGCACGCTGAGCTATGAAAAGAACTACGGAACGACGAGGAGTTTAACAGCCTCGTGCCCTCTGTCCGCGTCCGTGCAGAACATTCTTCGCGGTCCCCCTTTGACCGGTGGCTCGAACGTTCTGGATGCGTCAACATCGTCCTAGACGACCGCACCTTCTTCCTCGCGCCCTGCCCTTTTGGGTTTCTCGCCATTTTTGGCGGCGCTACATTAATTACCGACTTTCGGTCTTTACCGCGCTTCTTTTTCCGGCGCTTTCTCTTTGCACTCGCCTTCATGTCGCCTCGTGCCTCGTGCTGGCCGGTACACATTTCGTCGGCCCGGATCGGTCTCTTACCCGCACAGTCTGAGTGATTTACATTTAAGTCAACACTCTCTCTGCCTCGACTGGCGGACAGCTCAACCGACTCTGGAACAATGCAGCAGGCTTTACTCGAGTTAGACAACTCGCACTCTTGCGAACTGCCCTCTGCTACATTGCCCAGCTCACGCTGCGCATCGGCACACAGCCCGTCGGTATCGATCGCTGTCTCACGCGCACAGTCCGAATGATTATTAACTGAACCATCCCTATCTAGGCTATCTAGACTGGCGGAGAGCCGCACCGATCCCTGAACAATGCAGTTGTTCTCTCGTGGACTACGGAGTTCGCCATCCCGAGAACTACTCTCAACTGCATCGCTCAGCTCGCACTTCACTTCTGCACGCACATCTGGCTCTACATGGGTGCTCGCTTCTGTCGCGTCAACAGTACCCTTTTCTGCGCTAGCAACCTCGCTAACATTACCAGCGACGCACACGCTCGGTAACTGTGCCAATTTGTTCGCAGCTGGCCTAGCTGTCTCCACAGTCATCTGTTGGCACAGCACCTCGTCGCTCTCACTACGGCCTTTAACGGCCTCTCTTGCCACTAAGGCATCGTTAGCAGCTAGCCTTTTCCCTTTTCCTATGACTCTGCAGCTAATCTCACAGGCACTACTCTTTTTGTCGGCTTCTGGCGAAAATCCGCTCGATGCTGCCCCATTCTTTCGCTCTGTACTACCTACAGAATTCTCAGACAGCCGTTCTCTCTGTGCCAATAACTGATCACAATACTGTATCTCTTTGATCAGTGCTGCCTTCTCTCTCTCATACTTTTCCTCTCGCTCACGTTCGCGTTCATTCTCACGTCCGTGACGCTCACACCTAAGAGTAAGTTCTTGAAGCTCATGCTTCCGTTCATTCTCGCGTTCTTCACGCTGACGCTCACTCCTAAGCTCACGACGCTCTCGCAAACGTACACGACGCACACGCTCCCGTGGCTCCTGTATCACTTCCCAAGCAAGCTCAATGCTTTTGACATCGTTGCCACTATCTTCAATCGCCTTTATGATAGCTGGCGTTTTCATCCGTTCGTCCGCCTCAACTCCCAAATCGTCGCACACCAACAACAAGTCTAACCTCGTCAACCTTCTAAGATCCATGGCAGCTGCCCCGACAGGTGGTTAAAACTGTTTTCCTTAATTAATTTGTGCAAACACACAATGCATCAAACTCCCGATTCCCAGAACTATCAAAATGAACACACAACATTTGAGTCTGGCGAATCATAAGGAAAAAAACCACGCGCTCACTTACGGTTTCAGCACCCTGCCATCCGGTTCATTCGTCCGCTGTTCCCGGTTCCTCCGGACTCCCTAGGGTCGAAGGCTCGCTCCTTCTTGGCTACTCCCAGTTTCTTCGGACCTCTTTCGACGAAGGCTCTCTCTTCTTCGCTCTTCCCGGTTCCTTAGGATCTCTCTCGACGAAGGTTTCTCTGTAGCGCTGCCACCAGCTGATGCATTCGGAGGCGATCCTACCGCTGCCAACCAGAAGTAGGGGGTTGGAGGACGGACTTCGGGATGAAAACCCAAACTTGGGAGGATTTATTCTACATTATTTACAGAGAGGTGAGCGACAAGTAACATTCGTACAGTCATTACGGGCCGGCAGCAACTCGGACGCTGCGGCCCGCGGCAAGAAGTTCGAGAGAGGTCATTCAGGGAATCAGGGAATGTCCCAGAATGCTCAGGTCTCTCTGGAAGGCTTCTTATAAACCCTTCGAGCACTGTAAGTCACGTCATATTTGACCAATGGGAGAGTCCGCTCCGATGACGCCACTTTCAGCCAATGGTAGGCGCCCGTGTCGCGGTGTCACACCTGGCGGCTCTCTGCGGTCTTGCCTCGCAGACTGGCAATGCACTTCTAACGAGGAGAAGGGGAGGGCTGCTCATGCTCCATTGTCGGAGGCCCACCTGCTAATCCCGGCGGCGCACGAACTTGTTGGCACGTGAACTTGTTGCCTTAAACTTGTTGGCTCGGCCGCTCCTCTGGAATGTGCTTTCCTGCTTCTGCATTCCTCAATTAGCTGTGCTGCGTATCGAAGTGGTTTGGGGAACTCGAAGTAGCCTCAGGAAACGGCGCCATATCTAACAGCCTGCGGTGTACGACAATCGAGGAATGTTTGTACACCAGTAGTTGTGCGTCTCGACGAGATCAGGCTCATAGCGCTCTATTTACTTTTATTTAATGAACTAACTTAGGCTCACGTTTGTAGCTGAGACACTATTTCGTCTAACATTCTGCATTAGCGTGACCTTCAGTGACCGGCCCTACTGTGTGTGACCTGTACTGTGTGTTCTACTTTGTTCTTTTAGATTTGAGCTGTTGCACTTTCTTTCCTCTTTCCTCCCCTCCTTCTCATCTTCCATTTCTGTGTTTCTGTCACCTCCTTTCTCAAGCGTAGGCAGGTGTTGTGCCCCTTCCGGTGGAAGTTGCCAGCCTGCTCCTTGCTTTCCTTTTCCTGTCAAATCTATATATGTTTTCAAAACAAATACAATACAAAAACAATACTGCAACATATCAGGTGAAGATTTTAGTGCAACAGTCATGGAAGCTTTTATAATTCGAAGCTAATGTCAGGTTCCTTCTTTGCAACAGAGATAGAAAAGGTAAATGTTAGGATGACGTGGCGCGCAGCCTGCAAAAAAAAAAATAGCACCACATTTCTATTAGTACAATCGTTATGGTAGTACAATTTCATAGTACAAGCATTACAAACGAGAGGCAAATCCGTAGTCGCCAAGTCGGAGCCACTCGTCTTGTTACCTTTTACCTTTTCTCATTAGGCTTTGTGAAGCAGCTCCGTGAAAGGGACAGCGGTGCGATCTCCTCTCGGGGCTTCAGACTGATGGCGCCAATTCTACCTGTCTCGTTTTTTTCTCTCGCTCTTCTTACACAGTGACCACGCGCTCAGGTCGTTGTGCGTCTAACGACTGAAGCGGACAAACACCTTTGACGTAGATTCGATTTTCTCTCCCAGGGGCACCATCCGGGGTGGGCCATGTCGATATTCGCGTAGAGAGTCGAGTTTCGGGCGGGTGCAGCGGTGGGGGTGGCGAGCTTCGAGGGTGGGTGCAAATGTAGGGGGCGAATGGGTGAGCGCCAGAGCCTTAGCCGCCAGTGCATCGCGACGAGAAGAAGGCGGCAGCCGCCAATTCAACGGTCGAGTTGCCGCTCGGCCGACCGACGCGCAGCCAAGGGCGCTGAGGGGGCGCGGCACTTGGCCACAGCTGCTCCGAGTGGACCGACTACCCGCGCCGCGATCTGGGTTGCCTGCCACCAAGCTACCGACCACTGCCGTGGCCCCTATCCCCTTTTTCCCAGCCTGACTCTTGCGTTTCTTTCCTCGCGCTCGTTCTTCGCCACCGCCGCCGCCGCCCGGGCGCTGACAATCGAGTTTGCGATGCACCGCGACGCCCGACACAGCAAGGGCGAGAAGCGGAAGGAGAAGGGCTGAGTGAGTAGCGTGCACCGCACCTTCGCCATACATCTTCCCAGTTGCACCGACCGCTATCTTCGCATCCATCCCCACTGCTTACCCCCCACCACAACCCTTTCGCCAGCCGAGATGGCGTGCGATTAGGGCAGTTCCCTGTTGCCCCCACTGGCCTGCCGGGTCTCTGCGCAGTCTTGCTGCTCCCTTTTCTTTTCCTCCGGTGTACACGCTCAACCTATTTGCCCCCGACTGCCTCGCTTTATCTCAGTAAAAGAGAGCCGCCACTGTGCTCCGAACCTTTCACTGCGGGGAGCGCCATTGTCAAACACAATATGCACTCTGCTACTGTGAAGCTGCGGCACCCTTTTGCATGTGCGCTTGAACAAAGAGAATGGCGCAGTTTCGCACGAAAGGCGAAGCACCGATTGCGGTAGTGAATTAGTAGATAGCTACACGAAGTAAATATATTAGTTTTATAGGCCGTATAAACTTGTAAACATTCACCTACTAACTAAATTAAATATGATGAAATGTTGAAGCGCGACTGAATGAGGACGAAGAAAGAAACAGACACACAGAGAAATCGCTGTTTCTGTGTGCCCATTTTTTTCAACGTCCACGTTCAGTCGCGTTTACACAATCTAAAATGGATTCAAACCAAATAGCCCATCAACGTGTTTTAACAAATTTGACAAACATGGTGTCACACGCCCACAGGTAAACATGAACACATCTCGCTCGATAAACGTGGGAACTCGCTGTCGAAATGCTGGAGTGAGGAATCGCCGCAGCAGCAGCGAGCGTATTGACACGTGTACTTATCTTTATCGGGCAACCACGTTTCGCCGCTTAACAACTGTAATCGCAGAGCGAGGGGCACGCCTGCATGTATCCGACGTTTCTGGAAAGTTGTCGACGCTTCTATCTGCGTGTCTGTTGTCGCCGAACCTTGTGTTATCAGATTGCATCGCGTGACACGAATGGTGTAGAACTTTGTGGAAGACACGCGGGTCGCATCAGTTAATCTGGAACATTCGACGACTGATCTATAAAAGCCGACGCGCTTGACCCGCTGATCAGATTTTCGACGATCGCCGACTGTGTTCGCCGCTATCGTTGTGCTTAAAGTGTAGCCTGTTTTGTGGGCACAGGTTCGCCCAATAAAAGCTAGTTTTGTCTTTCACAGTACTGCTACTGTGTTCTTTCTTCACCGTCACTACCACGTGACATCTGGTGGAGGTGCTAGTGCGTTCATGTACCGAACGCCCCCGCAAAGCCGCGATCCAAGCCCGAAGCCCGAGGACAAAACCGACACCGCCCAAGACCAGCGTGCTAGCCGCAGACTGCAAGGACTGCCCCCAGAGCACGGACTTCTACGTGAGGCGACAAAGAAGATCGTGGTCAAGACAACCTCAATGGCTGCCCCAGCGTCCCCCGTTATATTACAACAACCCCGGGACCCACCGACCTTCCATGGAGCAGCGACTGAAGACCCGGAATCCTGGCTGGAGACCTACGAGCGAATCGCGACATTCAACAACTGGGACTCCGACGACAAGCTGCGGCATGTCTACTTCGCCTTAGAAGACGCCGCCAGAACGTGGTTTGAGAACCGGGAGTCGACCTTAACGACATGGGACCTCTTCCGTAGCGGCTTCCTGCGCACCTTTACGAGCGTCGTGCGCAAGGAAAGGGCCGAAGCCATGCTGGACGCCCGAGTGCAGCTACCGAACGAGAACGTTGCTATCTTCACGGAAGAAATGAAACGTCTCTTCCGCCACGCCGACCCGGATATGCCCGAAGAGAAGAAAGTCCGCCTTCTCATGCGTGGTGTGAAGGAAGAACTTTTCGGCGCAATGGTACGAAGCCCACCGAAGACCGTAGAAGAGTTCCGTCGCGAGGCAACCAGCATTGAGAAGACACTCGAAATGCGGAACCGGCAATTCAACCGCCGTACGAGTTCTACCCACTACGCAGGAATTCAATCACTGGCCACGGACGATCTGCGCGAGACCATCAGGGCCATTGTGCGCGAAGAACTGCGCAAGGTCTTGCCTTCGTCGCAGCCTCAAGTGGCCTCGATCGCCGACATCGTAAAAGAAGAGGTGCACCGATCGCTTGGAGTTCCTGAGATGCAACCAGAACCGCCGCAGCCTCAGCTGCAAGCGATGAGCTACGCCGCCGTCGCCCGCCGTCAAGGTCCCCTTCCACGACCGCGCCAGGGCCCCGTAACGCCGCAATTCCGTCGACCACCACCGCCGCCGCCAGCACGCCCACCCATCGCCGAGCGCAGCTACCCGAGGAAGACAGACGTTTGGCGCGCTCCTGACCACCGCCCGCTCTGCTACCACTGCGGAGAAGCAGGTCACGTCTACCGACGATGCCCATACCGAGAGATGGGACTGCGAGGTTTCGCCGTCAACGCGCCGCGTCCACAGCTTGGCGAGCGGCCACGTGACATCGCCGACTTCCTCGCCGCTACTCAATGGAGCTCTCGACCACCGTCGCGTTCGCCATCACCAGGCCGCTACCTGTCGCCGCAGCGCCGACCATACACTGGCCCAGCCCGGGGCCGGTCAGCGAGCCCATATCCGGAAAACTAAAAGCAGCAACCGATGGAGGTGCGGTTGCTGTTCGTCGAACTGACGAAGATCCTCCGCCGCCGACGAAGTCGACGAAGAAACCATCTCGACGACCTAATGATGACACGCCGCCGTCCCGACGAAGTCAGCAAGCCAAGACTACACCGACGAAAGACGACTTGACGACGCGACGTTCCAGCTTCAGTTCACCACGACGCAGCCGTGATCCGACGCCAAGACCTAACTGCAACGCCAGACAAAGAACCACCGACCTCGACGTGCTTCTCGACGGCCACGCAGTTACCGCCTTAGTGGACACCGGTGCTGATTACTCCGTCATGAGTGGACACATCGCCGCCCAGTTGAAGAAGGTTAAGACTGTATGGGAAGGCCCTCAAATTCGCGCCGCTGGAGGACATCTGATTACGCCGACTGGAATCTGCACGGCAAGGATAACCATTCATGACCGGACTTACCCTGCCACCTTCGTTATCCTCCAACAGTGTTCTCGAGACGTCATTCTCGGTATGGACTTCCTGAACCAACACGGCGCAGTCATCGACCTGAAGTCGCAGTCAATAACGCTGTCGGAAGATAAAGCGATACCGCCGGAGAGCCCTCGTAGTCACCACGCCTTGAGTGTGCTCGAAGACCAAGTGAGCATCCCGCCTCGCTCCAGCATTGTTATTTCGGTCGGCACCGAAATACCCGCTGACGTAGAAGGTGTCATCGAAGGCGACCAACGCCTCCTGCTAGACCGTGAAATTTGCGTCGCAAGAGGGATCGCTCGACTGCATGGAGGGAAAACTGAAGTGTTGCTGACAAACTTCAGCCCGGAGTTCAAGCACATCAACAAGGGCACGACGATCGCGTACATCGAGGAAATTGTGGAAACCAGTAATGCGTTTGTCCTCTCGGATTCCGCCACATCTACCCCGACGACCACGGTTCCCGAACCAGACTACGACATTAATCCAAGTCTCCCAGTGATTAAGCAACAGCAGCTCAGAAGTCTGCTCCGACGATACAAAGACTGCTTTTCGACGACATCGAGGATTCGACAAACACCAGTCGCCAAGCATCGCATAATCACCGAGGAGTACGCCCGACCACTCCGCCAAAGCCCTTACCGAGTTTCGCCGCGAGAACGCGAAGCTATAAGAGAACAAGTCGACGAAATGCTGCGCGACGACATCATCCAGCCGTCGAAAAGCCCGTGGGCATCCCCTGTTGTCCTGGTGAAGAAAAAGGACGGAACCCTACGTTTCTGCGTCGATTATCGTCGTCTGAACAAGATCACGAAGAAGGACGTATACCCCCTTCCACGGATAGACGACGCATTGGATCGGCTTTGCAACGCTAAGTACTTCTCCTCGATGGACCTCAAGTCTGGCTATTGGCAAATAGAAGTCGACGAAAGAGATCGCGAAAAGACCGCCTTCATCACCCCAGACGGCCTCTACGAGTTCAAGGTTATGCCATTTGGACTGTGCTCGGCGCCTGCAACGTTCCAGCGCGTGATGGACACGGTTTTAGCGGGATTGAAATGGCAGACCTGTCTCGTTTACTTGGATGACGTCGTTGTATTTGCCGGTAATTTCGACGATCACCTTAGGCGGCTTGCCACAGTACTAGAGGCCATCAAGTCATCAGGGCTCACTCTGAAGCCAGAAAAATGCCGCTTCGCTTACGACGAGCTTCTGTTCCTAGGCCACGTCATCAGTAAATCCGGAGTACGCCCCGACCCGCAGAAAACAGCTGCCATCGCAAAGTTCCCGCAGCCCACCGACAAGAAGGCAGTGCGTAGATTCCTTGGCATGTGTGCCTACTACAGGCGCTTTGTCAAGGACTTTTCACGCATCGCCGAGCCGTTGACACGTCTAACTAAATGTGATGTTGAGTTCAAGTGGGAAACGCCGCAGGCCGACGCATTTGAAGAACTCAAACGACGCATGCAATCGCCGCCGGTACTTGCGCACTTCGACGAGTACGCCGATACAGAAATCCATACTGACGCCAGTAGCCTAGGCCTCGGTGCCGTTCTAGTCCAGAGGAAAAACGGAGTCGAACAGGTGATATCTTACGCTAGCCGGTCGCTGTCAAAAGCGGAAGGCAACTATTCTACGACCGAAAAGGAATGCCTAGCCATCGTTTGGGCTACAGCTAAATTTCGCCCTTATCTTTATGGCAGGCCATTCAAAGTCGTCAGTGACCATCACGCTTTGTGTTGGCTAGCGAGTATAAAGGATCCTTCAGGACGACTGGCGCGGTGGAGCCTCAGACTACAAGAATACGACATCACTGTAACCTACAAGTCCGGACGAAAACACTCCGATGCCGATTGCCTATCACGTGCCCCCATTGACCCGCCGCCGCAAGATGACGAAGATGACGACGCCTTCCTTGGCATGATAAGCGCAGAAGACTTCGCTGAGCAGCAACGGGCAGACCCGGAGCTAAAAGGCCTGGTGGAATATTTGGAAAAGCACACCGACGTTGCCCCCAGGGCATTTAAGCGCGGACTATCTTCCTTCACGCTTCAAAACAATCTCCTCGTGAAGAAGAACTTTTCACCAGTCCGCGCCAACTACCTTCTTGTTGTCCCGTCAGGACTTCGTCCAGAAGTATTGCACGCCCTACATGACGATCCGACCGCTGGACACTTCGGTTTTTCCCGGACACTCTCGAGGATACAACAAAAGTATTATTGGCCGCGCCTGACCGCCGACGTCGCCCATTATGTCAGAACATGCCGAGACTGTCAGCGACGCAAGACACCGCCGACAAGGCCAGCCTGATTACTACAGCCAATCGAGCCTCCTTGCCGACCATTCCAGCAGATCGGGATGGACTTGCTGGGACCCTTTCCGACGTCAACAACCGGAAATAAGTGGATCGTCGTGGCGACAGACTACCTCACCCGCTTCGCTGAAACTAAAGCACTGCCGAAAGGTAGCGCAGCCGAAGTGGCGAAATTTTTCGTCGAAAACATCCTGCTTCGACATGGCGCCCCAGAAGTCCTCATCACCGACAGAGGAACGGCCTTTACAGCGGAGCTCACCCAAGCCATTCTGAAATACAGTCAGACAAGGCACAGGAGGACCACGGCCTACCACCCGCAGACGAATGGCCTTACGGAGCGGCTGAATAAGACCCTCGCCGACATGCTAGCGATGTACGTCGACGTCGAACACAAGACCTGGGATGCCGTCCTGCCGTACGTAACATTCGCTTACAACACGGCGGTGCAAGAAACAACACAGATCACGCCGTTCAAGTTGGTTTACGGCAGGAACCCGACGACGACGCTCGACGCCATGTTGCCGCACGTCACTGAAGAAGAGAATCTTGACGTCGCTACCTATCTCCAGCGCGCCGAAGAACACTAATATAGGGAATAGAGGAAAACACAGAATAAGTTCGCACGAAGGCACATGAACTCGGGCACAGAATGGAACCTCAGGACAAATATAACACACACAATTACTTCGCAACAGAGGATGAATCCACTCAACATTTGCCGACAATATCTCTTGTTTCCAGAAAACTATAGAGCTCCATTAGCGCTCGCCTTCGCAGTGATTATGTTGGCCGTGGACCTATACGGCCTTCTTGAGGCTAAAGGGTCTGCGGTGAAATATCATTTAATCACATATTAAGCGTCATGTCGCCATCATTCTAGTAAAAGATGTACATATACTCATCCACGTCCCCACAAGTGCATTGCGGACTAACGGCGCTTAAAAGTTTGTGTAAAAAATGTTTTTTTTAACGCGATACCGAAACACAGATGGTGCATCATCTTTTGAAATGAACGCTTGTAATCCGGGATTTCAAATTGAAGGGAAGGGTTGATGTAAAACAAATCATAAAATTTTGAATTCTGATTGAATCAAGTGGCACTGCAACCATGGGCTGAAATCTCTCTTAATACCATATTTTTTTTTCAAGCAGAATTTAAAAAAGAAATCGCATGTGGCAGATAGCATAATTCTTGTTATTGAGATGGATTACTCAAAGAAGAGGTCATTACTTGCATGAAAAATTGATATGCACTATCAACTAATTCGGAAAAGTCACTAATCAACTTTTTAATTGATTACATAGAGGCACATACTGCAATTCACGAGTTGCAGCCTGTGATTTCGCAAGGCATATGCATCTGGAACAAATTTTCAGGATGACTCTAGTTTCGAGATAATAATTCCGAAAGTTGGGGACAAAATACATTGGTGTCCCAGTTACTTATGGGCTTCAATGTCTAAGATGACGTGCTTTTTTTAGGTAAGTCGAAGCACAGTTCATATTTGCCGCAAGTTTTACGGCGCATATCTCGAAACCGGTACCATCCTCAGTATTCGCTCCAAGTAACTATGCCCGGCATCCACACCGACCGGCTACAGCTTGTATATTGCAACATGTGCCGCAAAGTAATAATTTGAAAAGTTAATTGTTGAATTTTCGGTAAGTAGTCGATTATGCATTTTGGTTTCTCATACGAGTAATGTCCGGCACTTCAAGGACTCCAGCTTAAGGACTGCAATTATGCGGTTTGTCACAGGCTATATATATATACATATATATGTAAGATCGCCCCGTATATGCCGCAATACGCCTTGTGTTAGTGTTAGAGTTAAGCTCCAATGTTACGTTTTTCAAGTGGCTTGTCGTGCTGCCCCGTACGCCGCAACATTCCCAGGGATACTGCAATTGCCAGGTTCGCCACCGGAGCAGTATTGTGCGATTCCTTTCGCTTGCATTCATGAGTTCCTTGAGAGTTTCACAAACTAAGTCTCCTTTCTTCGAATTGCTGTTGTCAATTTCTTTTTCTATATTTGAAATAGACCAATGGAATTTAGCATTCCGCTGGACGTAAGCCGATATGTTCAACGCAGCAGCCCACTATCAGATTACTGCTGATTCTGTGTTTGAGTCAGACGTTCTATCTATAACGTGTATAATATCGCGTGCCCTACAAGTAACTCCTGTTGAGCGACGTTCAGCGAAACTGGAAGATGAATGCGGCAATGTTGCGGTTAACAGCTACTGAAGAATGTCTAAAAACGGAGAATCAACGCCTGATTGTTATTATATCCCTCTCAGATTTCCTAGCCAACGTCAGCGTGATGGAAAGATGACCACAGCGATCTTTTAAAAATGACAAAGGGAACTGAACCATCAAAGAAAAATGACGCAAGCCTTTGATCTCGAAGGAATGTTTTTTTTTAGCATCTTGCGAGAGCCGAGGAGGTGACGCCGTGCTGCTGCAGAGGTGAGACGAGCATCTGGAGAGGTGTGTGCAGTTGCTGTCATGACTCAAGAAATAACAAAAAGGTCCGAATTTTAGCTATTGCATTTTAGCAGCAGGAAGGCTGAGCTTCCGACCTTGCCACACAGGAAACAGCGCCATATTCAGTATAGAAAACTTTCTGTAGACCCGTGGTTCGGTCGTTCGGCTACAGAGTAAGGGACCATGCATGACAAAAAAAAATAACAATAAAAAATAGAAAGAGTGAGATAAAGAGAGAGCAATACATTGACTAAAAAAGAAAACCGAATAACATTCTCGGGTTTTACGTGTCAAAACCACGACTTGATTATGAGGCACGGTACTAGGAACTCCACATTAATTCTCACCAACGTGGTCAGAAATAACCTGAAGTTCATGCAGTGCACGATATCCCGTGCACTGCAGTGCACGGGATATCGAATTGCGGCCGCCACGGCCCAGATTTGATCCCGCGACCTCGTGCTTAGCAGCGCAACGCCATAGTCGCTAAGCCACCGCGCCGGCAGAAAGCTGTAACGTTAAGTAATTATTGGCTGCTTAGGATGAGTGGTGGACGGTCTGATAGAGCATATCATATTTGGCTCCTTTTTCTACTCTAGCAAGCAAATCGTTGTTATTTTTTCGTTTCTTTTCTCTTTCTTTTTGTTTCCCATAGCACAACAGCATTCGCAATGATGGTGGTAGAGCAAAACAAACTATGAAGAATGTACTATGCTACTTATAGATACTGCCTCATAATTATATCGTGGTTTTGGCATGAAAAACACCAGAATTATTTTTTTTTCAGCTTACTGATACGATAACAGATATCGAAAACGAAGCTGTAGTACAACTGAACACTGAATTAGCTGTTTTGCTATGTTCATATGCGCGCCCGCGCTTTCGTATGTGTTTGTGCGTGCTTGCGTGCGTATGTATATATGTGTTTAGTATGCTCTCCCTCGATATTAATTGCACATCTTCAACGCACGCTGAGCTCCATGGACGTTGTCACCTACTCGCATGGATGACGTATACTACGTCCAACCGTTCCGTAAAGTCTGTAAAGCCTTCAAGCAAAGCAAGTGATGTGTGGGCCATCGTCTCGGCCAATTCAAGCAATCCACTGGACTTTGCGGTGAGCTCTCTGACACCTGCATCAAAATATCCGCCGTTTCCAACAGACGCAACTTGGCTATTTCATTAAGAGTTCCTTCCTGATTGTTGCCCTTTATTTTCATTTAAAAAAGCTCCTGGTCTTGATGCTCAACGGCAGGAGCTCCTTGCAATCCGTGCATGACGCATGGTCATACCTTTACACGCGGCTTCGATAGCTGCCATCATCAGATGCCGACGAACGTTAGCCTTACGCTCCGTTTTCTAGCTATCTCTATGATCGACGGTGGCTGGTCCTCCCAACCGTGAAGAGGTTTGAGGCAAAAAGAAAAAAAAGAAGAAAAAATAAAAGACAACGATGAAAGAAGGAGAGAGAAAGTCATTTATTGCTTTTATCCTGCGCTCACTCGCACAACTTTCACTTCACGCCGCATTACTTTTCCGTTTCAGCGGAGATTCTCGGGGCAATGCGATGCCAACCCTGCAAGTTGCTTTCTTTTCTTTTCATTTTTTCTCAATTTCGGCTGCTCGGTCATTTGTCTCGTTGCGACATGATTCTTTGCGCGTCACGGACGGCGAGAATGAGCGATGCCAAATGAGAGCGGCGCGACACTCGTCACATCTTTCGCCCTCGCACGCATATCACTGCTTCACACGCAAGCCCTATTCGCAAACCCTTCCTCCCGGACCCGCATACCCTGTCTTTGTCGCCCCCTCGCACACAGCGGCCGTCAGCCGCTGATATTGAGCCCAGTTGTCGATGCCGCTTCTGTGTCCATTGTTTCCGCTCCGCTGCCGCGAAGCTAAACACAAGCTGACAGCAACTGCAGTAGAGAGAGAAAGAAGAAGAAGAAGAAGAAGCAGAAAAGAAGATGGCGCAACGCGGATGAGAGACGAGAGAAAGCGAAGGAGAAATCGAACCAAAGTGGAGAGCATCCACAAGAGAGTGTAAGTGGACGAGAAATGCTCTCGCCGCGCCAGCCATTTGAGAAATGCGCGCGCCCTATTTGCGAGAGGGGCGGCGGGCGGCGGAGGGTAAAGGGAGAGCGCGCCGGCAGTAGTGTTTATAGAGAATCGCTTTGGGCGCGACGCGCGCCCTGTCGCATCGTCGCCTCCGTGTTGAATGTTGGCTCGAGTGGTTTCGGGGGGCACGGATGTCAACACCCGAGCAGCCCGGCCGGCACTCCCCCAACCCTTCTCCTAGGGCGCGTTTGTGCCGAACGCGTTTATGTTCGGGGTGCGCCACGCCGGGCCCTCGTTGTGGGCATTTGTTGTTTGCCTCGTCTCCGGGATGTCCGAGAAGAGGGCATGTTTTTCAGCTGGTCCGTATTTTCCGGGGCCCCTCATCCGGATCACCGTGCGCGTTGCTTCGCAGCTGCCATCGCCGCTGTCGCGTCCGACCTCTGGTCCGTGTTAATATTCGCTTCCGTTGTTTCGATTTCGTTTTGTTTTCCCGGCCGTCACGTGGCAAACACGAGCACTGTCAGCGTGTGGAAGTAGCCGGTAAAGAGCGCGGTTTATTAGAAACTTCTGCCGATCTGACAAAACGGCGTACATGCACAGTTAGGACTCGAACCAATGACGCTTCCAGAAGGTCTTGCATGAGGGAAGCAGTAACAGAATGAAAGCGATATTAACAAAACCGCGTCTTTTACAAAGCTGCTATACTTGCATTACCGAGTGTTTTGATGGAACGTAGTGATACCTGGATATATATATATATATATATATATATATATATATATATATATATATATATATATATATATATATATATATATATATATATATATATATATAAAGTGTCACTTTAGCTCGGTAAGGATCTTTGGACGCATGGGAAGCGACTCGCCGGAGCTCATAGCACCAGAAGCCGTTCATGACAATGTGGTCGCCTTTTAGCCACTTTTCTTGCTACATTCTTATTTATTTTTTCGAAATTGATGTTAGTATTACCTAGGAAAAACATTACGCTGCAGCATCAAATGCTTCTTTTCTTTCTATTGAGCCACTGTTCTTAGGAAATTGAGGCATCAGTAATGGTGGTCCCTTCATCATAAAGTGAGAAACCACAACTTAGTTGTTGAATAAACACGCGTTCCCGCCATGGAAAACATACACACTGTAGTCCTACCGCACAGAAAAAGCAAAAATAAAAATAAATGTGCGACGTTCGAGATACCTTTTTGCATGGTTTCGGTCCTCTGTTCGTGAGAGCAGCCCACACCAATGAACTGAATTTGTTTCCAACTAAATTTATGGTAATTTATGGTATTCTAGCTCATGTCCCTCACTATCATAGTTATGACGCGTAGTCAATGGTGATTACCAGCCACATAAACAGAGACAACAATCGTCCCAGGCAAAATATGATATTAAACGAGCAGGCGGGGCTCTGCATCATTCTACATCTTAGTATTCTTTTTTTCATGATACATTTGTAGGACCGTCGATCGGCACATAATTTAGAGAAAAATACTCGCACTTCTGTGCTGACAAAACGCCTTTTGAGATAAATTATTATTACGTTACCGAGATAGAAAGAAGCGGTTCACGTGGAGTCGCAATGCACTCTTAGAATGGCTAAATTTGGGAGTGACCCCTATCAGCGTGGTAGACCTTCTCACTTGCAATCGAAGTTTAGATTATTGGTCTTTTTGGCCTTTTTGTCAAGGCTCTGTCCAAAAAATCAAGGCTGAGCATTCATGAAGAGCTTTGGGGAAAAAGATATCAGCAAGTTATCGAGATTCATACAGGTCGCGTGTGTGCCCACATGAATATATAAGAAACATTTGAAGTTTTCCGGATAAATCAGAGGTTTCAAAACATTTCCGAGAAAAAGAAAACTTTCGCAGGTGTGCGCGAGTACTTTGCTTTCTAGAAGTAGAAAACTTCAACGCCGACTCAAGTCCATTTCGCCTTCGTTTGTACAGTTGGGCGCTCCCCGGTGGCTCACAAGTGGAGAGGACATGGTAAACCACTCTCTTTCCTATCCAGCCTTTCGCCTATATCACTGCTGCATTTTCCCGTTGTGTAGCACCGGCAGAAGCACAATATTATGCGCAGTATCTTCTTGCACAGCTTCGCGTGATAACGGCTGGAGTAAAGAGGGACAAAGAAGAAGCGATGCGCCGCGCACCCGGCGGACGATCAAAGCAAACGGCGAGGCCTTGCGAGACACGCCCTTCTGTGCCGCGGCCTGGTGCGCTTACTCGCTACACGTCGCGCCACCCACGGACACCTGTGCCATATCAG